>NC_090851.1:11998789-12298789 GCF_024217435.2 Syngnathus scovelli | reverse complement strand
TGCAATGAAACAATATGCCAGCAGCATCAAAAAGGTGTTTGTGTGCTTATTTTTTCAGAATGACTTTGACCAACTTCTTGGTGCTGCATCCATGCAGTAGTTATTTTCCAAGGACATATAGTAAATATGCTTGGGTTTTTCTCTGTGGTCAATAGGATTTTGGATTTTTCTTTCTATTATTCTATTAGATCATTTTTCAATTGAAGTTGAAATTGCTTCATAAAACCTACATATCCTCAATTGAATAATGCACTACACAAGAAGGCATATCAGTCCTCTGCTAGACCCATAGTATACAATTTCATTCTTTCAGTTTTTGCTTGGAATTTTGTAACGTCATAACTTTATTCTTCTTCTTTTGCAGGGAAAGGAAATTATAGAGTACTACCTAAAGGAGCTAGAAGATGATGGGATCACTCATGTGCCACGATGGAGTCCAACCTCTCTCCCTCTGCCTCCCACCAGACCAACCAGTCTCTTTAGCAGCCCACCTCCTGACCCCAAGGAACCTGTCACTGCCGCTGTTCCCATCCCTCTGCCCAGTGATGCCATGGACAGCACCTCTCAGGATGCTAAGCAGGACAGCGCCGGCCTTCAGGCAGATATTTTAACCGAGGTTCTGGCTGGCACACCGGAAGGTCTGTTTCGCTAATAATTGAAATATGAGTGGCTGGCCCCTCGAAATAATTGAATTAGTGCTTTCTGCGAACTGTAATTAGACATGTCATGTGAATTGGGCAATTTGAGGTGTGATTTGTTTGTTTTGTTTTGCATTTACAGATAAACTGGATGCTGATTATATCAAACGCTATCTTGGTGATCTTACACCCCTGCAGGAAAGCTGTCTCATTAGACTTCGTAAATGGCTGCAGGAGACCCACAAGGGAAAGGTGACATGCAACTTTGCACAGGTTGTGTATTTGCAGGAATATAATCAACCAAGACAATTTGTAAATAATTACTGATAATCTGAGATTCATTTATAGTATCATTAGAAATGCAAGTTAATTGGTCTAGCTGTACATTTTGATCCATTATTTTACAATATCTCGCCACCATTTTTATTTCAGATTCCCAAGGATGAACACATCCTGCGATTCTTACGGGCTAGGGATTTCAACATGGACAAGGCTCGTGAAATTTTGTGCCAGTCGCTGACCTGGAGGAAGCAGCACCAAGTAGACTATCTTCTTGAGACATGGAGTTCACCACAAGTCCTTCAGGACTATTACACGGGGGGTTGGCACCACCATGACCGAGGTAGGTTAAAACATCCAACCCTGCTGTTTACACATCCATGATTTATGTTGGCTAGTCTTGCAAAGCTAGCCAAGATCTTTGCTCTCAGGTTTCTTTTAGACTCGGGTTACATGATAATGAACTCAACCCTGCTTAGATCTCAACCGTTCAGAACACATTTCATCATACATTTTTCATCATAGACCTTGGCTTCGGTATATAGTGTCACATCCTGTGTAAAATGTATTTTTGTAGTCTGACTTCTGTTCCCAGATGAGTGTGCAGATAAAGTTTGTGTTTCATGTTCACAAAAGATTTTCCATGTCTACATAACAGAAGAAAGGGTGGCTGTACTGATTCACACTCAGCGGTTTAATATACAACTTTGTAAACTGTAGTATTGCTGCAAGTCATTTTAATGTCTATTATTCTATATTGTCTCTTCTAGATGGTCGGCCTTTGTACGTCCTAAGACTTGGCCAGATGGACACCAAAGGACTGGTCCGAGCTCTTGGAGAAGAATCTCTGCTTAGACATGTATGCACAGTGCTTACGTTGCGTTAACTGTTCACATGACATTTCATGTTAATTCCCGATGTAAACCATTCAGATTACAAGTGAGGTAATTAAAGTCCAGTGTCTCAAAGGAGACACGCTTTTTCAAATGATAGCATACACACAGTTGCCTTCTATAAATAGTGCACCTAAAATGTATCCAGCGTGCTTATAGAGTTGCTAAATTTTTGAAATGTCACAATCACTTTCTGGTCCGTTCATTTTTAGGTGCTATCTATCAACGAGGAGGGGCTGAGACGCTGCGAAGAGAACACAAAGGTGTTTGGTCGTCCCATCAGGTAAACTGAATTAAAATGACACCAAGTCAGATTTGTTTTGGAGAATGTAGTTGGCTTGTAATTAGCTTTTATGCTCACTTCCATAGCTGGCATGCACTCCATGAGGCAGTCCAGTGTAGTCAATCATATATTCAGCAGAATGAAGACAATCAAGCATTTTAGTTGACAAGTGGGCTGATGCAGCCTATGGTGGGAAGAGTGAGGGCAAGGAATGAAGATGGTATCATTCAGGCATCTCAGCAGGAGGCGCGTGCAGGGATCTGAGCCACACTGGATGGCATATTAACTATGAATAGCTGTTATACTGCACATTGGCAAGAGCTAGACAGGAGGATGTCAAGGTAGCCAGAGAGAGAGTCTAGAATTCGCATTCATTGCTATCACCACTCAACTCGCACGTTCTAAATGGTTGCTTATCGGTTTGTGCTTTTGTCGACTCCTTTTGTGCGTAGTTGCTGGACATGTCTCGTGGATCTGGAGGGTCTAAACATGCGTCACCTGTGGCGACCAGGAGTCAAGGCCCTGTTGAGGATTATTGAGGTTGTAGAGGCCAACTATCCAGAGACGCTGGGACGACTGCTTATCTTGAGAGCTCCCAGAGTCTTCCCAGTCCTTTGGACTCTGGTGAGCAATGGCAACCACTGGCTCTTGGAATTATAGAAAGCTATATTGAAGAACGAGTTCATACTTGATGGGTTTCAAATCAATCAAGTGTTTCAGTTGTCTTTACGTTCAAACACTGCACACTAATAAATCTCAATGTTCTACATTCTCATTTAATGAAAACAATGTATAGATTTGAGCGTATAAAAAAACATTTACAGAAAAATGTTAGTGAGCACATTCTGTGCAGATGTTTTTTGCCTTCTCTCTGTATCTAGCCAGTTTGGTCACCATGTAATCTGATAAACACTGTGATGTTTCCTGACTTTAGGTGAGTCCATTCATCGACGAAAACACACGCAAGAAGTTCTTAATCTATGCAGGAAACGATTACCAGGGCCCCGGTGGCCTGGTGGACTACATAGACAAGGAGATTATCCCCGACTTCCTGGGCGGCGAGTGTATGGTGAGTTGAGAGTCACGCATTAAAGAATTTGGTTAGATTCTAAGATTGCCTTTACTGACCTTGCACACATGCGCTCTCTCTATAGTGCGAGGTACCTGAGGGAGGCCTGGTCCCAAAATCGATGTACCGCACTGCAGAGGAGCTTGAGAACGAAGATGTTCGTCTATGGACTGAGACAATCTACCAAAGCGCCAGCATCTTCAAGGGAGCTCCACATGAGGTGAGACTGAGTTGCACAACCATAACAAGAGGATGAAAGTGATGACACTTTTCATTTTCTCATTTCATGAGTTTATTAAGCAACCCAATCTAACAAACAACATAAATATGTAAAACCTATTTTTTTGTGCTCAAGGCAACCAAGGCAAGAGACAATCTACCAAAGCGCTTAAAAGTGATATGTCGGCCAGGACAAGAGCAAGCCATGTGCTGCCTAGATTTTGTTTTGTTGAAAGGTCTGCCATCTTGTGGCTAAAACCTGTCAACTGCATCATTCAAGTCCTTCATACAATGTTCTTATATGACATAATTATGGTACATACCTGCTCTCATATAACAGGATTTTACCAAAGCAAATAAATAATTGTCACTCAAAGCCACCCTCCTTGTACGTACATAACAAAATATTCATAAGCATGTCTCCCTTCCACTTGAGAGGGACTCTCTATATAATTTGAAAGCTATGAATATTTATTCTTTCATAATGTCCTTCTTTTAAACAGCTTCTGATTGAGATCATTGACGCCTCCTCAGTCATCACGTGGGACTTTGATGTGTGTAAAGGTGATGTGGTGTTCAACATCTTCCACTCCAAGCGTGCCCCACAGCCACCGCGTAAAGACCCACTGGGAGCTCATGGGATCACCTCCCCAGGTGGCAACAATGTGCAACTCATAGACAAGTCATGGACGCTGGGGCAAGATTATAGTATGGTAGAGTCCCCTCTGACCTGCAAGGAAGGAGAAAGTGTACAGGTAAGGTTTTGAGAATCTAGGGTCTAGTCAATAAATCTGTGTTTCATCTAGTAGTACACTTTTTTACACTCCCCTGTGCTTTGTTTAGGGCTCCCATATTACACGCTGGCCAGGTTTCTACATCCTCCAATGGAAGTTCCACAACATGCCGGCCTGCTCGGCCACCAATCTGCCTCGCGTAGACGATGTGCTGGCTACGCTGCAAGTTTCCTCGCACAAGTGTAAAGTCATGTACTACACCGAGGTGTTGGGCTCGGAGGACTTCAGGTTGGTAACCGAACCAGTTGGCCTTTTTCATTGAAATGATTGAACCTCAATTCTATATTGAGTTCAACTTTTCCGTCCCGAGATCTTGCAGTTTTCCTATGCACCGCACATACTGCAAGACTACGTATATTATCCTTGAGTATTGAAATGAGGATGCTTACTTTCCCAGACTTTTTTTTTTATATCCTTTTTTTTCTGTCAAACGCATTTCTGTTCTTTTTTGTCCTCCCCCTCCTGCCTCTCTTTCTTCTTCCTGTGAAGAATGGCTTGCTGCGACGTGCAAAGTTTGTAAGTGGCGCAGAGGTTGCCCCTTTTTCTTTAGCACTACCCCGTCGTCATTTCCGCTTTTGACCCACCCCCATGGCAGCTGGCTAGGGCAATCACAATGTCCTGAGCACAGTCTGGCTTTGAGCCTGTTGACTATCGCTCTGCTTGCATGACTAACAATACTAGCAATCATTGGCCTTATTGAAGTCTTGAAACTGCTACTTACTATTCTTTTCCTAATGCAATGTGGATTCAAGAACTGTTAAAACTGCACTAGCTGTTTTGTGTTGTAGTCTTTTACTACAGATATGATGGCAACATCTTAAACATTTTGTTTAAGAAAGTGTTTAACTTTTTTGGGGGGGTGTTGACAACTCAAATAAGATTATATTGAATGTATAAACAACTGGTGCTCTTGGAATGGAATGGAATTTGCGACTATGTTCACCTGACAAATCTTCTAAACTGCGATTACTGTATTTTTGTTTTTTAATGGAATCCAATTCCATCTTTATCAGCGTGGCATACTGTACATAATTAGTCAGCATTAGGATGTGTTTGTGGCTTTCCATAAGCGACACAACATGCAAAGAGTTAAGATAGACTCAGCTTTTACCATATAACGCCTGGAACAAGACATGGCCCTTTCTTATTCCGTGTCATACACAGTTAAACAACTTACTGTAGTTGAGCTGATACACTGTTATTGTGGCCTCTGTTAGGCTCTAAAGCAGTGTTTCCAAACATGTTTTCATCCACGGCACACCTTTTCATTGGAAAAAATCTCGAGGCACATCACCAACAAAAATCTGTTGTTACACTAGGTTCTATATTCAAATTAGTTACATTATGACGAAAGACTTTGTGAAATGCTATATAAAGTCCTACTTGTGTAGAGAGTTGAATTTTTTTTAATGCTATTTATTTTTCCTAATAAAACTGAATAAATAATAAATATAAAAGTTAATAAAAGATTTTTTTTAAATGTTTTTGACAGCGCAAGGAATAAACTATTGAAAGTGATTAAAATCCAAAAGAATCAACATAACTGTGTTTACTGTTTTAAACTAGCTCTATAAATATTGCGACATGAAGAACAAAGTCGCGTTTAAAGACCGCCCTGCGGTTCTGGGAGCAGCTGAGTGGTTACCACAGTGAAGGTGTCGCGACTTGTTTATGTTGGTGAAAAATGCACAATCCAGGTTCTCCCGTCGATCTACATGGTGGGGTTTCTGTTAGTCCGCAAACGCACCACAGTCGTCAGAGCGTCACTGTTATCAAAAGCACATAACAGCACACACATAAACTGAATATGTGCCGATGCATCAAAATCAGAATGACACAATATGAAATCTCACGCACGTGCAATTAGCAAATGGCTGACATAGGTCTTGCGCTAACTAACCAGTGTTTTGGCAATCCGGTTTACAATGTGTTCCGTAATATTGGACAATTTCTTGCGGCACAGCTGAACATCTCATGGCACAGTGGTTGTGAAACACTACTCTAAAGCATTGAGTGCTGTTGACTGTTTTTCTTTACTGCATGGTAGTGGGTGCGCGTTATGGTCACATGATGGACCTTTAGTTGGCCAAACTGATTTGGGCTATGTCGATGGGGAAAAATGTAAAGGTTATTTTTCCCTTACCGGACTGTGTCTCCTTTTGCAGGGGTTCAATGACCAGCCTGGAGTCGAGCCACAGTGGCTTCTCTCAGCTCAGCGCTGCCACCACTTCATCCAACCAGTCCCAGTCCAGCTCAATGATCTCCAGATAGACAGCACTGTCTCCTACGTGGTGATAACCCCAAGAACCTCTTTACTCTGACTTTATTACCGTGGGTGTTGACCAGCAGACAACAAATCGTGGGTCGGAAAAAAAAAAAAAAGAAAAAAAAAAGAGAGACTGTGTTACCTCCTTTAAAAGGGCTTTTTTTCTTTTTCTTATTTTTTTGCACAAAGGTCTTGGTGTCTATGCTGGGCAACAAATGAGACCAAGCATTTAGAGAATTTCAGTTTGTGGCTTATTTACAGTGGAAAACTTTAAGGCTACACACTGAACTGTTTGATTTTTGGAGGTAAGAAGCAATATTTTCATCCCAGGAGTGGCAGGTCTGAATGGACAAAGTCACTGGAGGTGCCGTTATGTACTGTACATGCATTTACTCCACTCCAAAATTCTGCAGGCAATAATCAGATGACGCACCACTCATTCATGTGCGCCACTGTAGCAGAATGGAAGTTGTTACATATTGCCATGCAACACGTAAATGTTTGACAAAAAAAATTGCTCTTGTTATGTTAACACAAAGATGTTTTCAATGTGGACAACAGGTGGGAAATCCATCACACATCTTTAAAATTTACATTGACATTTTTTGAAAGAAGTAGTCCTCAAAAAGTTCTAGATTGTTGCCTGCAACTCCAATGTGAATGTCTGAGTTGATTGCACTTACGAAAACACAAGTTTACTCAGACCAGATTCAGATATCATGCGTATGTTTTCAAAAAACACAAAGTTTCTGAGTGGGTGGGGTTTATTAAATCATGGCAATACAAATTGAGTCAACGGATGGTAATTGCCTTTTATTGATGTTCGCTTAGTGTCCGGATATTCTCTGAGCATCCTGACTTTCACGTGATAGCTTCCTGTGGCAGGCCCCACCATCTTTTGATAACTTTATCATGCCATGTACAGCATACTTGACCAGCATCTTTAGTGCGTGAAGCAATAACAATACTGTTTGTAGTTAACCATTGAGATGTCCATTGTAATAGTGGTAATGGTGAAGGCTGATTGCAGGTGACCTTTATGTAATGCGGCAGGCACAAAGGCAAACTGAGCCAAGATGTGTGTGATTGCGTGTGCGTGTGTTTTATTATGGAATAAATAGGTCATTCATCTTTATTTTTTTCCACTATGGGCTCGGCAAGTTTGTGTTTGTGAGGGTGCTTGCGATCACCAAATTAAAAGACAACTTGCCTCAATTATACAAGGTCATCATCGTAATCTGGCAGAGCTGCTCTCATTTACATTTTTTGGGGGGGTGAGATGTAATTTGTGAGTGCATTTCAATGAATATCTTTATTATGATGCTTATCATTTGATTGTGTTTTAGTTAAAAAAAGGTATCATGACTGTACATGTATTAGTTGTAGTTAAGGAGTGCTACTGTTTTAGACTTACTTGATGGGGTCGAAACAGTGGTGTGTTACTGCATGCACATGGTACACGTGGTGACTGGGTTTATCAGTTTGCAGTTTAGTTTGTAAATTAATAGCCATTTTTAAGAGCCATTTGTCAATAAACACCATTTTAGCCTTTGTAAGACTCGCATAGAAACAGCTGCTCCATTCAAGGTCACTTAATAATTGTTATTGTCAACAGTTTTACTAGTTAACTGGATAAGAAGCATTAATGACTTGACTGTAAATTGCCAAGAGTCATCAAATGCTCTCTTTATGGGCACTTAATACTCGAGAAGAACTCCAAAGGATACTTACCGTGCATGTTTGAGATACACGAAACTGTTTTTAACTCCAAATGAAAGGTCAAGATATTTTTGTGTGGAATATTTGCAATAATGTGAAACGTTTTACCTCCTCAGAATGAGGGCTATCATGTATGGATCTACAAGATTGAATGCTGGAAACAGTAGTGAAAAGAAGACATACCTGTAAAATGTATGTTACTGCACACACTTCCTCCCTCCGGCGTACTTGGCCTTCGAATCCCCTCCTGCCCACTCCGAAGCATGTCTCGACCCAAACAGCCATCTTAACCATACCTTCTAATTTTTCATAGAGATTAATCCAGTTTCTTTAATTGGTATAGTGATTAAATATGCAGAAATAGAAGCAGACCCAAGTAGTCATTATTATTGTTTTATTTCACTTTGAGTGCACCTTAGATTTGTGTAACTGCTTAGGTGAAATTAGTAATTGAAGCCATGGGCATAAAGTGTTCTTGATCCAGTATTTCAATACCATGTGAATTCAATGTTTGAGATACCGGAGACCCTTCACGTTTTCTGTATCCTGCCTCTTTGATTTACATCACGTGTACATTTTCAAAGATCTCTTGAGGGCTATGAAACTCGTTTGTTATTAATTTTCCATGTGTTTGTTCGTCCGCTTCCTATTCTCACAGTTACATATCTCCTATCTTAATGTGAGATATCATGTAAAAAGTACTTATTTGAATTGGTGAGAATTTGCGCCTTTACTTTTTTGTTCTGAAAACATTAAACTTGAATTAAGTACTGTTGGGTCCTATTCATTTGCATTGCTCATTCACTTTTCTCATTTTTGAGGGGCACCTTTCTTGCATCATTAAAACAATATCCTAAACAAGAAATGTGCCATAAACTAGAAGGCTTCTTTCTATTTGTTGTCATGTTACAAAAAAACATGTTATGAAGAAAATTTGCATCAAATTCACAGGATTAACCCTTTGATGCACATCGGTCAAAAGTGGCCCGACTAAGTTTTAATTTTCTGAATCTTTGCAATGAATTTAATTTTCAGTCAATACAACCTCCACATAGCGTTTTTATACTTCATACTCTACATTTTAACTTGTTGCCAATGTGTACACAATTGTTTGAATTAAAATAATGTAAAATAACGCCATGACAAACCCAACACGCACGCGCGCGCACATGTGATTTTCCTTTGGGCCGCTAGATGGAAGTATTTATGTAGGTAATGCCTTCGCTGGGTCGGGCTTAGGCAGACGTCACACACGGAAGTATTTCCTTTACTACTGAGTAGCTGCAAATGACATTTGAATGATTTCTTACCAACCCGTCTTAATTGCATAAATGTCTCCAACGGAAGAGTTGGTCAAGCAGTGGGAGAGGTCAGTGCGTTGCAAAATTGTATTCTTAGGTTTGTTCAATTATCTGCATTCCGATGACTACTTGTCACAATGCACGATCTGTGTGTTGCTTTCTCTTCAAAGTTAATAAACAATTCTCAGTTTTAAGTGATACCAAATATAAATGTATAATGTAAGAACCGCACAGCTATCAGGTTTTTTGCAGCGCAGTTCAAATCAGTGAATTCCCAACTATAATATTTACAATATTAAATGACAATCGTGGTTTGTGTCAATCAAAAGAGAGCATTTTATTGTTAAGGAATAATGTATTACACTCATTACCTATATAGATCCCTGTTTCTCGCGGGAGACACGTCCAAGACAAAATTTCCCCAAAAGAAGCAAAGCATGCTTGCTTCCAGATGTTTGTCAAACCCAGTCGAAGTTTACTGTAAAATGGGCACATAAAGCAAAATAGAGTTGTATACTCAAACACCAAAACGTTCAATTAAAGTATTTAATTTCCACAAACAAAAGTCCACTAACTTAATTCTAACATACAGACATTAGAAATAGTTTTAGACACAGACAACGGTTTTCTTGCCTGTACTGTACACTGTAATAAACTATAAAGAAAGCACAACAATAAATAGTGATATTACAGGCTTTACTGTACATTTTGAATTTAACGTTCAGCATGTGCCTTTTTTGCCTCAGACTTGTGTCATGTGTGCAGTGAGCAGGAGCGTCTCAGAGAGCAGGTGGTGGAGGAGGACACGGAAGATTGGCAGAAGAGTCCAAACTTCTCAGGGCTTCAAAGGGTCGCAGGGTTGGACCTTTCATTCATCAAAGGTGATGACGTCAATGCCTGCTCCCAGCTTGTCGTGCTCAGCTACCCTGACCTTAAGGTAAGCTGTGTCTGTTCTCCTATCAGACTTTTTAAATCACCAATTTGGTTACCGTATTGGCCCGCCTATAAGACAAGTTTTTTTTTTCATTGACTCAAACTTGAGTCTTGAAAAAGAGGGGGTCGTCTTTAATCGAGGTCGTCTTATATTCGGGCCAATACGGTAGTTAATGGCCCTATAACAATTAATATGAAAATGAAGCTTCAATTTTGCTTCATGAAATTGTTGTTTTAACACCTCTCGATGGCACAACATTGACTTGCCATTTCTTAACTCCTTTTATTTAAACTAATAGTGTCACCTCGAGAAGTTAAAAAATACAACTGGTTCATGAAGCAAATTTGAAGCTTTATTTTCCCCTCATCCACATGTATAAGGGTGTGCACACTTATGAAACTTCATCATCTCAGATGTTTTTTCATGTTTTTCTTTCAAATTAATAGGTACAGTTTATAGGTCACATCTATGTTGGGTAAAGGTTTTTAAATTATTTATCTTGTTTAGTCTTAGTTGGCAGTTTCTACTATTGCATCTACACTAGATTGACAGATTTTTTTCAAATTAATTTGTACAGTTTATAGGTCACATCTATGTTGGGTAAAGGTTTTTAAATTATTTATCTTGTTTAGTCTTAGTTGACAGTTTCTACTACTGCATCTACACTAGATTAACAGACAGATGTGTTGACTTGTATAATGAGATCATTTGAATAATGCCAATGTTTAAAAGGCTGATTGAAGTACAGTAATCCCTCGTTTATCGCGGATAAATGGTTCCAAAAACCACCTGCGATAAGTGAAATCCGCGAAGTGCGCTCGCCAACAAGAAGTACTGGGCAGACTAACAAGTTAGCGGAAAGATGCTAATTCGCGATCGTGCTAACAGACGAAAATGGACTTCTAAAGGAATGTAAACGAACATTTGGGTTAATACTACATTGTCCTAAATGTTAAACACATGTTTCCTCAATTTAGAAGTTTTGTTTTGACTTTTAAATTGTTTTTTAATTTGGAAAAAAAATCTGCGATGTAGTGAAGCCGCGATAAACGAAACACGAAGTAGCGAGGGATCACTGTACTGAAGTTATCAGAGCATTGTGTTCTGCTGCCAGGCTGGATTATGCAGCATGCCACCTGTACTACACTGTGTGACAAATGGCTTGTGCTGAGAGTCAAATAAATGCAACTGGGTTACACAATCACGTTGTTGAACAGAATGTCTGAACATTTCATTAACTTTGATTTCATAAAGGCAATATACTCTGACAAATGTCATAAATCATAATGGGTAAATCATTATGCTATGGGACGTTGCCAACAAGCAAGGTCAATACAGAAATAAATACTGTGCTGTTAAATGCTACACAAAAGTTAAATTAAATTAACAGTGACCCTGTCACAATCATCTCAACAGCAAGCCCTTGATCCACATTACAGTATAATAGCCTTACTGTTGGATAGAATTATCCATCTATTCATTGTCTAAGTATAGTGTCTTTCCTCATTAGGATTCCAGTTAAGATGAAGCCTATCCCAGCTGATTATGGGCAAGAAGCAGTGTACAGGGATTGTCGACAGCCGAGCACAGAGCACATATACGGTGGATATAAAAAGTCGATACACCTGACAAATTTGTAATATGAAAAAGTGAGACCAAAACAAATCATTTTAATTGTTTTCACCTAAAACCTGTAGAACTCAATGGAAAAGAAGGAAATCATTTTAAGAGGCTGAAAAAGAAACTAACACTATTTGAATGTTCTTAGAACTGGTGGCTGCGTTCGGATGTTTTCTGTCTGGGTAGTTTTCTTGTGTGATCCAGAAGAGTAACACGAGAACCGATAAATAAAGTTGTTCAAAACCAGGTCCAAATGATATATGCTTTAAAACAAACTTTCCTGCTGTGTGCTGTGAATAAATATAGTTCACTCACATCTTTATTCACAAGAGATTTTTGAATGTCATGGTCAACCCCATTGTGTCATATTGTACCTAAGCACCAAGCACCGCTATTTGGAACTGGTTATAATTCTCTCCACATTGACTATCCCACCATGCTTTACTGTAGGTACAATTTTCTTTTGGTGATGAACAGTGTGTTTGCACCCAAATACACCTTTTTGAATTATGCTTAAAAAAAATCAAATTTTGTTTTAGCCAGCCATTTCATACTTTGCTGCATGCACTTCAAGATTTCAAGTGTGTTTTTTTTTTCAAAATGTAGCCTGGCTGTAATGTTTTTCTTTTCTTCTTTTGTTTGCTGTATTCCATTGAATGCCTTGGAAATTCGTTTCAACCTTCCTCCTGACAGATACCTTTGAACAATGAAATCCCTCTCATGCTCTGAAATTTCTCTGCAGACCAGGGCTTGTGCTCTATGATGCTAATATAAAAATGGCAAGAAAAGCACATTAGAACATTTGGGCTTTACATGTTACAGGTTATATAAATGGTGTAAAGGGTTTTTAATGGGGAACTTTCTTTTTTTTGCAAGAATATGTTGTATATGTGCCCCCACTAGTCTAAACATTTTGATTAATATTGCATTTGTGGAATATCATTAAGCAGATACATTTTTTCACTTCATCCATATCAGGGATGCTGTTGACCGAAACTAATGTCGCCAGTGCCTTTGGGGTCCCATAGCAAATGTCACGTGACCAAACCTAGGTGTGCTTTGGGACTACGAGGTACTGACCCTTTTGATACGGGCTGTTCAGCTAGAAAGAGCTGAGATAAGTGGCTGCAGTGGAAGAAAATGAACGCATGGGTGCATACCCTAAACTAAATTATGAAGTGCGGTGGCGATGTACACCAAATGGGCCACTGGTACCTTTTACTATAGAAACTCCAAGTGGTTGGACTTGGTGGAAGGGCTTCTTTATTTGCTGCACCAATTATGTTTTACATGATCAAATTAGAGATTTTCTTTTCAGTGTCGTGTTGAATTGTAAATTATCAACATGGCTGGGAAAACAAGCTAGAAAAGCACTGTTAAGTCTTTAATTGCAAACCAAATACAACACTTGACTTGAAAAAGCAATGAAAAAAAATAACATTGGTTTAATTTGTCCTTCGTTTTGTCCTCTAGAGTTGGAGTTAATTCAGGCATTACTCAGAGAACCTCCTACCATCCCACTTAAAAAAGGGGTTCAAGTATTAAAAAAAAAAAAAAAAAAAAAACCCTAATCAATTATTCTCAATCTTTATAAATAAGAATTCAGAACATTAACAGTTCTTCAGAATCTGTGACCTGGTCCTCTCTCATTTCCTTAGTGCTTTGCAAATTTCCGGTATGTCTAGTTGAGTAACAATGTTTGATTTCTTGAGCACCGCAGTCTGTTGTCTGTGCATTCAAGACATGTCGGGGTGCCCCTGTGTTAAATTAAAAAAACAACAACAACATTCCGTCTCCTGTTTTTGCCGAAATTGTTTGGAATCGCCAACCTCTCTCTTCACGGCGGATTTTGAAAAAGACATGACGTGCACATATCCTTTTCATTTTCCATCCACTTGTTGTCACTTCAGAATTACATTTCGTCGAAATATTGTCATGAGCTTGAGCTGTGAAGAGGCACTTTTACATGTTGGCCAGTATGCGCTGACTCTCATTTAACAGAAGTTTGAATGTGATTGGTTAATCCTGAATACAGCCACACTTGAAAGGTCTGCACGCTTCCGCTCTCTGAAAGATTCCTTTTTTTTTTTTTTCTTTCAATTGAGTTGTCCCAATTTGATGGAACAAAAAACATTTGTATTGTTTTTCACTTGGTCTCATTTTTCCAAATCACAAAAACCTGGCATTTGAACATGGGTGTGTAGACTTTTTCTATCCATTGTTGATAGATTCACAAACATGGTTGTCAGCTCATCAACCAAAGAGACCCCCACACCAACAATAAATTGTTTCAATATAATTGTTTGCTTTTAGGTGTTTTGTGAGTTATATGAAATCATTATGACCCCTTGCTTCTGCCCAGGTGCTCTATGAGGACAGTCAAATGGTGACCCTGACAGCACCGTACATGGCAGGCTTTCTAGCCTTCAGAGAAACCCCTTTCCTCTTGGAGGCACTGCAGCGACTTGAAAGGGACAGGCCCGCACTTCTGCCTCAGGCAATTAATCATAGCACTGTGTTTTGACAAGTTTGGCTGCACAACACATTTTACGACAAGAAAATTGGGGTGGAATCACACTCCTCAGCCTCCCTGGTAAGGTCTATTCAGGGGTGCTGGAGAGGAGAGTCCGTCAGGAAGTCGAACCTCGGATTCAGGAGGAGCAGTGTGGCTTTCGTCCTGGCCAAGGAACAGTGGACCAGCTCTACACCCTCAGCAGGTTCCTCGAGGGTGCATGGGAGTTCGCCCAACCAGTCCACATGTGTTTTGTGGACTTGGAGAAGGCGTTCGACCGTGTCCCTCGGGAGGTTCTGCGGAGGGTGCTTTGGGAGTACGGGGCCCCGAGCCAACTGATAAGGGCGGTATGGTCCTTGTATCACCGATGCCAGAGTTTAGTCCGCATTTCCGGCAGTAAGTCGGATTCGTTCCCAGTGAGGGTTGGACTCCGCCAAGGCTGCCCTTTGTCACCGATTCTGTTCATAATTTTCGGTCGGGATGAGGGTCAGCACCTCAAAATCCGAGTCCATGGTCCTCAATCGGAAAAGGGTGGAATGCCCTCTCCGGATTGGGGATGAGATCCTGTCCCAAGTGGAGGAGTTTAAGTATCTTGGGGTCTTGTTCACGAGTGAGGGGAGGATGGAGCGCGAAATCGACAGGCGGATCGGTGCAGCGCCGGCAGTAATGCGGACTCTGTACCGGTCCGTCGTGGTAAAGAGAGAGCTGAGCCAAAAGGCAAAACTCTCAATTTACCGGTCGATTTACGCTCCTACCCTCACCTATGGTCACGAGCTATGGGTTGTGACCGAAAGAACAAGATCCCGGATACAAGCGGCCAAAATGAGTTTTCTCCGCAGGATGAGATAGGTTGAGAAGCTCGGTCATCCGGGAGAGACTCGGAGAAGAGTCGCTACTCCTCCACGTTGAGAGGAGCCAGATGAGGTGGCTCGGGCATCTCATCAGGATGCCTCCTGGACGCCTCCCTGGGGAGGTGTTCCGGGCATGTCCCACGGGTAGGAGAACCCGGGGACGACCCAGGATGCGCTGGAAAGACTATGTCTCTCAGCTGGGCTGGGAACGCCTTGGGATCCCCCGGGATGAGCTGGATGAAGTGGCTGGGGAGAGGGAAGTCTGGGAGTCCCTCCTGAAGCTGCTGCCCCCACGACCTGACCCCGAATAAGCGGAAGAAGATGGATGGATGGATGGATGGATGGATGGATGGCTGGATGGATGGATGGATGGATGGATGGATGGATGGATGGATGGATGGATGGATGGATGGATGGATGGATGGATGGATGGATGGAAAATTGGGGTTAACTTACCCTTTAAGTATTGAATGTGTTAATGTTGTGATTGTAATGTGTCTCCCAACAGGTGGTATTTGTGGATGGCAATGGTCTCTTTCACTACAGAGGTAAGAAAACATAAAATGCAGTTCCCACCCAGATGCCCATCACATCAAACATCCCATCCATCCGTCTGTCCGTCCATCCATCCATCCATCCATCCATCCATCCATCCATCCATCCATCCATCCATCCATCCATCCATCCATCCATCCATCCATCCATCCATCCATCCATCCATCCATCCATCCATCCATCCATCCATCCATCCATCCATCCATCCATCCATCCATCCATCCATCCATCCATCCATCCATCCATCCATCCATCCATCCATCCAATCTGTGTATACGGGGTCACATGAATGCTCGTCCAAGGCGTTCTCCAACTGTTCACATCACATGCGAAATGCTGACTACATCATTCACGAGGGGAGACATTGTAGTTTACCTTTTTAGCTGCACTTTGTATGCACCAATCTCATGCATAGACCCTGGCGAGTCAATTTTCTACTTCCGCAATTTTATGTGCGCTCTGATTTTAAAGAGAGCAGCTTCGATTGCCCGGAAGTCGGCTGTTTCACCCAACAACGGTGCTCAACAGCACAAACACCATCTTCCACATGTGTGAGTCGAGGAAAATCCTCCCCAAAAAAATATCACAGATGCGCACAGACTGCACTTTGCACTAGACTTGTGCTAAATGAAAATTGGGCCCTGTTTCTTACAGATTTGTATAGCTACTTTATAGCTGCAGGTGAGTTCCCACTATGTTTCAGCTGGGTGGCACGATGGTCGACTCGTTAGCATATCCGCCTGACAATGTGAAGGTTGTGGGTTTGATTCTGTCTCCAGCCTTCTTGTGTGGAGTTTGCATGTTCTCTCCGTGCCTGCATGGGTTTCGTCCGGGTCCAAAAACAAGGCTGATTGAGCACTCCAAAGTTTGAATTTCTCTTAGGTGTGAGTGTGAAGGGTTGTTTTGTCTGTGCCCTTCGATTGGCTGGCAACCAGTTCAGGTTGTCCCCCGCCTCTTGACCAAAGTCAAGTGAGATAGGCTTCAGCAGGCCCGCAACCCCGTGAGGAAAAACGGTCTGAAAAATGGATAGATGGATGGGTTCCTCTGGGAGTGAATTGTTCAAGGTCCCAAAACATCTCTAAATTGAAGTTTCTCATGTTTGTTTGAATAATTCCATAAAACTGCCTTTAATATTGTGAGAATGACGACATTTGTTATATTGTATTTCTAAGACCCCATTTAATATTCACTTTTGTTGAAAATCTGATTATATCATGTTACCTCAGTGGGAACAAATTTCCTTAGGACAACTGGGATGTTTATTTAATGTTGTTCTTATCATGCATGAATGACAAATATTTTTGGTTTTGTTCATGCAGAATTTGGACTAGCATGTCATGTTGGAGTGCTGTCAGGGCTGCCTTGTGTTGGTGTTGCCAAGAACCTGCTCCAGGTCCAGGGAGTTTACAAAAATGAAGAACACCAGTCTCAGGTAAACTCATATTTCTCTTAATTTACATTGTTTTCCATCCATATCTTGCAGCAATTTGTAATGCTAGGCAAACATTGCATAGGACTCTTTGAGTATTGATTATTGTTTCGCTGAGTTGGTATTGTTTTGCCATTAGGAATAATGAAACTATTCTCTTGTGAAAGACGTTTGATTTAATTTTTACTTTTGTGAACTTATTTAGAAAAAATGGCATGCCAGACACTGACAAAGGACAGAATCAACATTGCAACAAAAGTACAGGAACAATGAGACAGATTACTTTATTTCTTTGCTCTAAGACAGGGGTGTCAAACTCATTTTTTTTGCAGGCCACATTGCAGTCATAGCTTCTTTCGTAGGGCCATTATGACTGTCAACCCAAATAAATGTATGAGCACCTCACATTATATACAGTAAAAGCTACAAGACAAACTGACAAATAACTCGTTTTCAAATCAGACGAGTAAAAACTGGTCAAATATTAAAAAAATGATATTAAAAATGAAGACAATTTACAATTCTAGTAATAACACACGAATTTGATGCACAATTTGTCTTTGCGGGCCACATAAAATGATGTGTCGGGCCGTATCTGGCCCCCAGGCCTTGAGTTTGACACATGTGCTCCAAGATGCCTGAGAATGTCATTTGAAAAAATGTTTTGGATTTTTTTTTTTTTTTTGCTGCCTGTCTCCCTGGCTTTAGACATAAGGATAAAAATTCAATATCTGTCATAAATTTGTTGTGTCAGAAGCTGTCAAATTATGTTTCAGCTTGTTCTGTTCCTTACTGTGCCTTTGGTAGCCAAACATCATTTAACATGTGAAACCCCACGTTGTCACACTGGAATTGTCACGTGCCATGCCAGAGACGCTCGGCCGGCAACTTCCCTCAGCCACACCCCTTTGTTACCGTAATGTCTGTCACCTGCTTCCTCTTGTTACCTTGTGTATTTAAACTCTACCTGTGTGTTTCTCCCTGTCGGTGTTTACTGTTGTCTTCCGTCCCTGTCCGCGCCCGGTGTTCCTGTTGTCTGGTCCCCCCCCCCCCGGTCTTGTCTGGAGGCTCACAGTCAGAATTTGATCCTTGTCCAAGTGGACTTCTGTCGGTCGGTCTGTCTGCTGGCCGTGAGTCTCTATCCTGTCTGTGTCTTCGTTTCCCCACCTGACTCCCTTCCAACTCCCTTTCCCTTCAATAAACCCTGGTTCAAGCTGCATTTGGTCACCCTGGCTCAACTCATTCCCTGACAGGAATGTGTTTTGCTTATAGATCAAGAAAATAAAAAATACAATAGAAAAGAAAGCTATCATAGCTATTACAATCGTAGGTTATTATGGACACATTGATTTTACTTGTGAAGAGAAATTCTTTGGCAGAGGTCAGTGCTGTCTGATTTGCTTCCTTATTTTACCCTATGTCTAATTTTCTCTCTCTCTCTCTCTCTCTCTCTCTCTCTCTCTCTCTCTCTCTCTCTCTCTCTCTCTCTCTCTCTCTCTCTCTCTCTCTCTCTCGCTCTCTCTCATTATTATATTAGATGGGGTCTTAGAGAGAGAGAGAGACACACACAAAACAAAAGCTTATAAGAGCTCAATCCAGCCTACATATTAGAGAGACATTTATTTGTAGAAAACACTTGTTGGCATATCTCTGCCTATTTAAGAAATGTGTGGTGGGGTTAAAAAAAAAAACAGATATACTATATTTTTAATGAATGAGCATCAATTTATTCACAGAATTAGCCTATGCAGGCTATGCCTATCCTCCCTTGAGTCCAATGTATTACTTAAGGCAAACCTTAAGACTTTGCAAACTCTTTGAAAACATTGTGTCGAAGGTTAAAGTTATGACTCCCTAATGCTTAACTTTCTTTGGGGAGTAATGATAGCGATAACCCATTGGCAGGAAAGTCTGTTTTGTTGATCTATCCATCTTCCCCAAGACATAATTTCTGCCTCTGCTTTAGCCACAATTATACCTGAAGCTGGGAGCAAATGCCCAAGATTATATATTAAGGTTGTTTTGGGGTGCTTGCATTTTCAGCTGATCTAATCTTTTGTTGGAATGATGTTGTAACCTATTGATTAAACTAAACTATTGAGGTAACAAAAGGCCACTCTGCAAATGTATTCAGACTGTGGGAGGCATTTACTTGGATGTGTTTTGTTTGGCTTTTTCTAGTGTAGAGTCTTGCACTGATTAGAATTAAATGTTCCATATTTATAATGTTAGTACTAATAACATTATAATAATATTCACATCGCATCCATCCTCGAAGCACCCTTCTCCATTCTGACGCATAATGCACAGTACCACCAGCATCTTTACATATACCATTCTCAGTAGCGTGTGAAAAAAAATCTTGAATTTACAAAGTAATTAAGAAGAAAATAATGCCTTTATTATAATAGCTCTGTAATGATGGAAACCCTTTGTGGCAGTGAATCAAGATAAAATATCAACATTCAGAAACATCTGTATTACTTTTTGCACAAACCGATAATTGTCTAATCATGGTATTAGCTCTAGACTAAACATGGATTAGCGTACAAGTATAATCCTATCCTATTTATTTATTTATTTATTTAAATTGGGTTTTGGTTTTTTAGATTGTCTATTTTCCTATTCCTATTTTTGGGCTTCCTCTATGTACTTCTATTGCCAAATTAATTTCTTTCTCAGGGGCTGAAACAAATTTCTAATTCTGATACCAATCGAAGGTTTCAGAGAATGCAGAGATTATGTAATTTATATTTATATATTTTTCATGTATATGTCTTAATTACCTAACCAATGTCATCAGATTAAATGGTAAATAAATAAATGGCTTTATCCATGGTGAATATAGCATCTTCATATAATTTTGTGAAAACGTTTCACTTAAAACAGATAGGAATATTAATGAAGAAATTCTCTACGTGAAAAAGAACCTCAAGGCCATTTAAGCAGACTTTTTTTAAATGCAAGAAACAGTATTGAAGCATTCATTTGTCAAAATAAACCAAAGAAAGCAAACTAGTTCTTTCTTCACACTGCATGTTTTTTCTTCTTCTTTGTTTCTGACCTCCAATATTTTCTTTGTTTACATAGATATCAGCACTGCAGAAAGGTGGAGACTGCTTTCCACTCAGAGCTACCTCTGGCAAAGTGCTTGGAAAGGTGAGAAGGAAAGATATGAAAATAAAAACAAATTACTGTCAAATACTTCGCCTCTGCAGATGACCAAAAGTTCATGTGCAACTAAATAAACTGGGTATCACTATGGACTGTATGCACACTGTATTTTCACATTTAGGCTACAGAGGCATGCTACCTCTGTCTAGTCTAACGCCTAGCGACACCATGAAATTCTTTATAATATACTGCAATCTGCTGAAATGACGTCAATTTACTGTAAATGACTAATTACCATAATTGCCGGACTATGAGCTGCACCGGATCATAAGCCGCACCAGCTGAAATTCAGGGACATTTCAGTTTTTTTCTTACATAAGCCGCACCGGACTATAAACCGCACGTGCACACGAGTTTTTTACAAAGAAAGACAGTACATAGAAAGCCTTTTTAACGTTTTAATAACATACTTGAACATGTCTTTCTAAACATTGCCTGTGATGCAGCAGTAGTACCGCAGCAACGCGGAAGTGTGCACGCGAGTTATTAGCAAAGAAAGACTGGACACAGAAAGTTTTTTTTAAAGCTTTAATAACATACCTTAACATTTCTTTCCAAACACTCCCTGTGACGCGGCAGTAATACCGCAGCAACACGGAAGTAACACAGCAAAGTCACAGACGCGGCGGTAACACAGCAGCAACACAGCAGCAACACGGTAGCACAGCACTAACAGGGCTGGTTAAAAAAAATATACCAGTAAAAGTAAAAAAACAGCCATCTTCATCTTCCTCCTGTGCACTGAAACCATTGAAGTCTTCCTCCTTAGTGTCCAATTGGAATAGCGTTAGATATCCTTCGCCTCACACTTTCTCAGTCTCTCTTTCGTCGTTGGTTTTATGCATTTCTTCGAGTGTGAAGAGGGTCTGTTCATGCTAATCTTATTCATGCACAAAGCGCTAAATTATATTAAACTAGCAAGCGACACGTATAGCTTAAAAGCGGCATCGTATGCATTTCTTTTGTCCCCCATAATGACGGTTTGTGTATAAAAGCTTCCTGTCTTTGTGTGAATGCGAGTGTGTGCGTGATGCGCGAGACGATCACGTCTTCTTCGGCGCATTATCTCTTCTTCGTCTGTCTCGCTCTTGCTTCCTGCTAGAGCGCCCCTTGGAAACCGGAGGCCGTAAAAATCCATAAGTACGCTCCAGAGTAGACACAAGATAATGTCATCAACATCGACTGCCTTTGGCTTAAAAGCGGCATCATATGCATTTCTTTTGTCCCCCATGATGACGGTTTGTGTATAAAGGCTTCCTTTCAGTAATGTCCGACTTGATCGCGTTCTGCGTGATGCGCAAAATGTAAACACAAACTAGCGCGTCTTCTTCGGCGCATTATCTCTTCTCCGCCTGTCTCGCTCTTGCTTCCTGCTAGAGCGCCCCCTAGAGGCCGGAGGCCGTAAAAATCCATAAGTACGCCGCACCGCCGTTTAAGGTTCAAAGTAACCTTCTGAATAAAATGCATTAAAAGTTCACATTCATTACAACTTGTTTTTGGTGAGCAAAATGTCAGAAGAATTGAATTTAAATGCTGATTGATTGGGTTTTAATACAATGCAGATGGTCCAAACAGCGCCACTGCTTTGTGTAATCTCTGAGTGATATGGCAGAGTAAGAGAAAGGGTTTAGAGCACAGGTGTCAAACTCAAGGCCCGGGGGCCAGATACATCATACATCATTCTATGTGGCCCGCGAAGACAAATTGTGCATCAAATTTGTGTGACATTACTAGAATTGCAAATTGTCTTCACTTTTAATAATACATTTTAAAAAAAATATTTCACCAGTTTTTACTCGTCTGATTTAAAAACGAGTTATTTGTCAGTTTGTTTTGTAGCTTTTACTGTATATAATAGTGTTAAGAGTAAAAGTGATCAAGTTATCACAAAAATCACGAAAAACAATCTTATATAAGCCGCACCTGACTATAAGCCGCAGGGTCCAAAATTATGGAAAAAAGTCACGGCTTATAGTCCGGAAATTACGGTACCTGATTATTAGCTCCAGTTATCCAAGTGTCAACTAAACAATCACATCACCATATCACATTTAATGAGCCGTTTGCTGTATCGCAGTACATGCAGGTGCGTGTGAACAGAAACTTAAAAAGTGTGACAGTCAACTCATTTATAGCAGGAATTCTCAACCATTGTGCCATTGCACGTCTGTCGTGCGAGATCCTCATGTTACTTGCGGAGCTGGCGGGGGGGGGGGCACAGGGACACGGGCTGCCCCATCCCTCATAGGGCGCATACAGTATAATGAATGTTTATTAGCGTTTTCTGATTATTTATTTAGGTTTGTAAATAAAAAATAAAAAAAGTGTTCTTGGTTTTGTCGGACGTCAGAGATATCCTTGGCCCCCATAAGCCCTTCATAGAAAAAAAAATCCTAGCTAAGCCAGTGAATCAGGTGTGCCCCAGAATGTATCTAAAGTCAATTGTTGACAAAAAGTGTATTTTTCTAATAATGTACAAACTACCGTACAAGAAATAGAAACAAAATGAAAGCTAATAAAACCACACATTAGAGAGACAGGCAAACAAAACATGATCACAAAAGGGAACAATGCAATGTCTCTACTTAACATTCAGAAGTAGATTTTTTTTTATCTAACAATGTAGCTGCTTTCAAAAGATAAATAAACGATCCGATATAGCCGATCAGATCGGCGAGAAGTCATAATACAGGATAAGGAAATGGAGGTGGGACTTTCTTTCTAACTCATCATTCACATCCACTCAACTCTTCATGCAGGCACTGCGTAGCTCAGATAAGAGCACCAAGCCAGTCTATGTGTCAGTTGGCCACAAGATCAGTCTGGACACAGCCGTTCGGCTCACCCACTCCTGTAGCCGATTCAGAGTCCCGGAACCAATCAGACAGGTACCAAAAGACCCGCAAATGTACACACACATTTGTTATCTGCTAAAATCAATGCGCAAATTGCTACCATATCGAAGCTTAATACCTACAATAGAAAGAGGTACATTCTCAACATGAAAACATCCTGAAACTGAAAGCTATTAAGTTCACAACCACATTCATGGTAGTAATAAAACATCCATCCATCCATTTTCTGTACCGCTTGTCCCCACGGGGGTTTCAGGCATGCTGGAGCATATCCCAGCAGTCATTGGGCAGGAGGCGGGGGTCACCCTGAACCGGTTGCCAGCCAATCGTAGGGCACACTGCCATCCACACTCGCACTCACACCTATGGGCAATTTGGAGTGCTCAATCAGTGCATGTTTTTGGGATGAGGGAGGAAACCGGAGTGCCCGGAGAAACCCCACGCAGGCACGGGGAGAACATGCAAACTCCTGTGAGGCGGATGTGCTAGCCAGTGCTGAATCATGTTTCATTAGGGCGGCTCGGTGGCCTTAATGAAACATGATTCAGCATAATTATCACACAGCTTAAACCTTTGCATGTATAGAGTGACAGTTACAGGGACAAAAATAAAATAAAGCAGGGCCACATCCTAATTTTCAATCCTCCAATGTTCAAATTTCCATTTATACTTGAATTGTAAATCTGTAACCTATTTAATTGTACTAAGTTCATTTTGTTTTTCCTTATTTAATCACTTCACTGGTTTCTTTTATATCAAACAAATTGTTTTAGGTTATTCACCTGACATGTTTCGGCGGTTTCTTCCGCCTTCATCAGAGTGTCACAGATGTGATGGTGACGCGTCTTTAAGACGAAACATGTCAGGTGAATAACCTAAAACAATTTGTTTGATATAAAAGAAACCAGTGAACTGTAACCTATTTGAAAAACTAAAAACACTAAATGAACAGTTTGTTGACCCTTGCAATATTACCAGACGATGTACTATTTGCTAATTGATTTTTCTTGTTTTCTGTCTTTTCTGGCGTAATTTGATGCATTGGTCCCAGAAAGTATGTGACATCATTACAGTTTGCATCACGGGTAAATCAGAATATGGTGAAAGAGCAGATGCGGGAATCGAACTCACGGTGGCGGCACACAAGACAGGCGAGAGTGTGCCCCTCCGAAAGAGCAGGTATTGTTTTAGATTCAACCAAGGTAGTGACATCACAGAAGCATATAGGACATTTTAGTAAAACGAAAATGCGTTTAGTGATCACCAAAATTCAATTGTTTAATGGCACATGATACATTAGGTGAGATAATTAGAGAGATACAGTAGAGGGAAATTAATTGCTACCCTGTGGTAAGATTATTATGCTTCATTGTGAATGGTCTACAATACATCTTATCTAGTCTTACTCATCTCCACTGTGTATTACGAGAAATATCACAGCAGCTGATGACTCTTAACAAGGTACGTGAGTATTGAGAAATGCTGTTAGGTTTACAGCCCTCATGTGAACACTCAAATAAGATATTGCCTTGACAGCATCAGGTCTTATTAAAACACCCACCCACGTTTTTGGTAGGAGGAAAAAACATGTTTTGGATGACCTTAACTGATCCCTCTATGCCCCCCCCCCCCCCCCCCCCCCCACACACACACACACACACACACACACACACACACTTGCTTCCACTAGGCTGTGCTGTGTTCCCACTCTTTGGTATGCTTTTTATGTTCCACTGCAATGCCATTTCAACGTGCAGACATTTTCAAATCAGCAGAAGTAGCTAACTCATCCCTCCCTTTATGTGTCCTTATTTCATCAAAGTATTATCATGAGTTGTTTAGCTGGTGAGAGGGGAGTGGAGGCGTCTTTAGCAGTGCTAGTAGGAGCGACGGTCGGGGTGAACATGGACAGCAGACAAAAAAGGGGGACGTCAACCTTCTGTCCTGTATTGACACTGCTTATTTTAAACACTTGTTCCCAAATACTGTCTCTCCTCTGGCATGCTTCACTTGTCACCTCTGGTGTCTTTCACAAACATCTTTATCACTGACAACACTTTCCGCAAATTTTAGAAACATTAATTTAGTGAGCACGTGCAATACCAAAGTGTGGCAAAACGTACTTCCGGTTTTTGGAAGGTGAAATTCAGTTTGATTTTCATAATTTGTGCAGAAAGCTCGTGTGGTTTATGTAATCAGTGACTGGTATCTGACATTAGACGTGTTCCATAAAATCTGTCAGATTGTAAAAAAAGTACAGTTGAAAGAATTATTTTGTATTTTTTGGGGTTGGTACAAACTGTCTTGTAGCTGCATTGCTAAAATTGTTTTGTTAACATAACTATTTGATCACACTGTATCTGCAAACGAATACAAACGAACTCTTCTTTCTCTGCTTATATCACAAGTGAAAAAAAACATGCCTTCCTTCTACATTGGGCCCAGTGAGGGATCGAAAGAAAGAAAAGATGAAAGGAAAAATGACATCATGGTGAAATCCTGCAGTGAAGGTTGATGGGTGCACAGTGCACACTGCAGCAGAATCTCTCCCACACCTTCAGTTGCTAACACTTGTCTCTATCTTATGTAGCTCTCAATAAAGCCTGAAAGAAAGTACTGTGAGCGGCAGTGGAGGATGGTCACACCATGATCATCTATTGCTTTCTGTTTTTTTCTTCTCAACGTTTGAGTTGGTGCATGCAGTGAAAGACTATCAAAAGACATATTAGAAGGAGCTTGCACATAATTTGTGGCCCCTCAATAGGTCATTTCATATATACAAGATCCATGTCAAACCAAGTGATCGCATGAGTTTGTGCTTTTAAAAGAGTGGAATCATTTTGAGTGAGTGTCTCATGAAATCTAATGGACCGGATCCTGTCTACATTAAATACTGTTCAGTACAAGCTGTGTGAAATTCTGTGCGATGATTTCCATTAGAGCTCATCCATCTCAAACAAGTCACACGGGACAAATCATGTATCGTCCTAAAATTGGCAAATCAATAAAACTGGCTCGATTGGTTCGGGCAGTTCCCGATCTTGACCCAGCAAATGGCTATGTTGAGCCTTTGTGCTGTTCAAAGTCAAAGTCAGCTTTATTGTCAATTTCTCCACATGCCAAAGACACACAAAGAAACCGAAATTTCGTTCCCCGCTATCCCACGGTGACAAGACATGGCCCACAATAGACAATCAAGTAAACAAGTAGACAAAAGTGTACTGAATAAATAATGAATAAATAACACAACAAATATATAAGAGGAGCAAAAAGGAGCAAGGGAGCGTACAGCAGACATTCCAGAAAATAGCGCAACAGTGCCACACGCTACGCAGAAGGGGGTAGCGAGTTCAGGGTCCTAACAGCCTGGAGAAAGAAGCTGTTGGCGAGTCTGGTGGTGCGGGACCGCAGGCTCCTGTACCTCTTCCCAGAGGGCAGAAGGTCAAACAAAGAGTGAGCTGGGTGACTCACATCACTTGCAATCGTGGTTGCCTTGCGGGCGAGATGGGAGGTGTAAATGTCCTTCAGGGAGGAGAGCGAAGCACCAATAACCTTACCAGCCGTATTCACTATGCGCTGCAGGGCCTTCAAGTTCTGTTCAGTGCAGCTACCACCCCAGACAGCGATGCGGTGAGGACGCTCTCAATGGTGCCATGGTAGAATGTAGACAGGACTGCCTGAGGAGCACATGCACGCCTGAGCTTCCGCAGGAAGTACAGGCGGCGCTGAGCTTTCTTTCCCAGTGACGCGGTGTTCGCGGACCAGGAGAGGTCCTCACTGATGTGCACCCCCAGGAACTTGGTGCAGCTCACCCTCTCCACCACAGCACCGTCGATGATCAGCGGCAGGTGTTTTGTGTGACCCTTCCAGAAGTCAACAACGATTTATTATTTGTTATTAGCATCATTAGAACAAGTTGAAAAATAGTAACGAGAAATCTAATTCCCCTGTGTGTTTGCTAATATATACATATGCTGCCTTAAAACGGAAATAAATATATCTCCCTCTTATAAAAGCCCAGTCACTCATAAGCGGGTATAGCCAGGGAATTGGCTCTAGTAGTTTTGAAATTGCAATGTTAACATTGCAATTCAAAAAAGGTCTAGAGAAATCACTTTTCATAGGACTGATGACGTTCAGCACTGTCCATAACCCTCAACCCTTTGTTTCATACATGTTTTTCAGAAGCATCCTTTACAATCCTGATGAAGGTCAAATTCTACTTCTATGCCATTTATTTTCACTTTAAATTCATATCTTTTGATCCTCAGAGAAAAACCATTTCCCTAACTAAAAAAAAATCCACAATGGGAAGTTTATGGCATATCACTAAATCACACACACCACTGGTCACTGATACATCTTCACAAGCAGCTTTTCTCTTTCCAATTGGCAAGTCTCAAATTGAGTGACAAATGGTCCGCCCTGGATAGGAAGCTAAAATCATGCAATAGATAGATACCCATCGGGGCTGGGCTGGGCTGATGGTGGTCCGCTGGTCATTATCCCTATAGGCTGAAATCAATCCAACCTTTCATCCCTCCCCGCAGACGTACATCCACTGGTAATGGGACTCTTAGGAGCTCCCTGAGACACACAGTAACATCACATATCCAGGTCCTCTCTGCGCTGTCTGAGTGTGTTGCACTAAGTACAATAATAGACAATAAAAATATAATTATATAATATTTGCTGCCTCGTGGCATCATTCGGGTGAATCCTTTGCCAGAATAGATTGTTGTATATGCATTTTCTTCTTGAGGAATACTCACATTTGATTAACTACAGTACCCCGGAAAAGTATTCACCCTCTTCTGACCGTCCTATTTTCGGGGGATGGTTTTCATATTTCAATGTTTAAACGAATCTAAATATCAAAGATAACCCAAGTAAATTGGTAGCTCGGTGAGCCACTGGTTAGCACGTCCGCCTCACAGTTTGAAGGGTGCGGGTTTGACTTCCTGAATGGAGTTTGCATGTTCTCCCCGCGCCTGCGTGGGTTTTCTCCGGGTCCTCCTGTTTCCTCCCACATCCCAAAAACATGCACTGATTGAGCACTCCAAATTGCCCGTAGGTGTGAGTGCGAGTGCGGATGGTTGTTTGTCTCTGTGTGCCCTGCGATTGGCTTGCAACCGGTTCAGGGTGTCCCCCGCCTATCGCCTGATAACTGCTTGGATAGGCTCCAGCACGCCCGCGACCCCCGTGGGGACAAGCGGTACAGAAAATGAATGGATAGCTGGATGGACCCAAGTAAATATAAGATCGATTTCCAAATGATTATTTTCTTTTGGAAAAAAGGGAAAAAAAACTACCTTCCCTGTCATGAATTCAAATCATTTGTTGATAGACCACGTTTTTCACACAGTACCAGGAAGCTTGGATTTTTTTTCCTTAATTAAAAAAAAACACCATTTAGAAACTGTCAGCAAAATGGGTTATTGTGTTTCATTGTCTTGCTGCTGCTTATCCATAGGCCATAGCTAATCATTGTCTTTCTGCCGATCCACTCACACTAGAAGAAATGCATCCATGCAATACCGAAAGCTCTTTGGATATTGGATGCATACAACCCCCCAGCTAAGAAGCAATTAGTGTGCCTCCATCTTGGGTTTCCATGCAGCCTGAGTGTCAGGCAGAGACAGGAAATGTAAAAGCAGCTGCAGTGCCAGAATGCAAAAACAGATGGAATTTTAATGTGAGTGATAGATAGACCATGCAAAGTCTGCATGAACGGAATGAAAAAGATTGAGGAATTCGTAGTGGACAGGTAGGGTATACATGTGGCGGGAAGGGGAGGAGAAATGCAACATGTTTGTTTTTGTGAAGAACCGTTGCTCGTGTGTGTGTGTGTGTGTGTGTGCGTGTGTGTGTGTGCGTGTGCGTGTGTGTGTGTGTGTGTGTGTGTGTGTGCGTGCGTGTGTGTGTGTGTGTGTGTGCGTGTGTGTGTGTGTGTGTGTGTGTGTTTGTGTGCGTGCATGCATGTGCTGAGCATCTCCCTTTTTTTCCCAAAACTCACACCCTTCTGTCCCCTACTTCATTCGTCCTCTGTTTACATGACTGACTTTTATACATCCATCCAGCCACTGCCATCCATCCATTTTCTTTCCTCTCTGATACTTTCTGAATAATTCAGAGCAGCATAGCTTGAGTATTTTTGGTTATGCTCTCTCGTCTGCAGTTCCGGAAAAAGTTTGAAATATGCACAGTTGCACACAGTCCTCCGTGTGCACAAATCTGACTGCAAAAAAAAAACGCAAAAAAAACTAAACTTCCTCCTATTAGTGACAACAAAGAAGAAAAAATAGCCTTACATTGATAATGACAGTAAAAGTACTTGCAGGAGTTTTTCAGAAGTTCATCATCAGTGTTCTCCCTGTTTCTGAAATCCCTGCATTTATCAATCCATCCATTTGTCTTTCCCTTCATCCGTCCGTCTGCCCATCCTCTCTACTACTTGTTGTCATGTCTTACTTTATTGTGTTTATTCTAAATTGGGAAAATAGAATTTGATTTGGAAGCGTCGTCACAGTGCCTCTTTGTCATCTCATCAGACGGTCTTTTGTCATTTGTAAGCGTCACCCACAGAGAGTTTTGTTTTTGCTGATGTTTGTTTTGTCTGAGAGTGAACACAATTTTTCAAAAAGTTATGAACCAATTTGAAAAGAATTTTGTGCTTAGCTGGGCAATGGGCCAAGGAAGACGATTAGATTTCAAGGTCAGCCAGTTGACACACTGATCTTTAGAAAGAATTGTTTGCATCAAGATGCATTTTGCTACCAGGTTAAATATCTGCACATATATAATAAAACATAAATAGAAGGAACATTTTCTAACTAATGTGTACACTATAGTGATAAATGATTATCCTTGATGCTAGTACAGTAAACCTCCATTTATCACCGGGTCTATGTTTCAGAAACCCATCTGCAGTCGCTAAAAATCTGCAGTATAGAGAGACCGTATGCCATTTTTAATTGTGTTTTTTAGTTTTACCAATCCCCCACACTTCAAACATTTCTAAACTAAACAAAACACTTAAAGTTACAGTATTAGAATCAGGATAATAATTAGAAGTTTTTCAATTAAGGTTTAATGCTTCCGATTCTGAAATCGATCATCCATGAGTGAAACGTCTGCATACTGATTCCGATACAGATTGTGTGGATTAGCCGTATATTTCTCACTTTATCTAGAGTGAGTACTGGCGAAAAAAGGAAATGTTATTCTTATCAGCAATGCAAAGTTTTCATCAACTTTGCCAATCACGTACTTTTCCACAACAATCATCTGACATCATCTGAGGCCAATGGATTGGAGCACCAATATTTATAATGGTTTTGGATTTTCTTTTATAGTTAGTTTTTATTTCATTTTGACTTTTGTTTTTCCAAATCAATTAGTTTAATTAGTGGTGCAAGGCTGAGCTTTAAGCATCTGGCTAGGTGTTATTTTACTTATTCTTTATGTATGCACATTTTTTTTTTCAATTTTCAATTTTTTTTTTTTTTTTTTTATGAATAACCTTAACTCAAACATAGTTAACATATTTTACCACAAACATTTCCCAAACATTTTCAGCTCAAGATCCACATGAAACACTTGTTTCCTCCCCTTGGCCCAGACATTTAAAGATGCATCATGTCTAACCTCGACTTCAACATGTACTCATAAATTATGGCCAAATAACAAAACTCACTAATTTATAGCAATAGACATGATTCAAAGAGCCCTTAGCAAAAACGAGTGTGTGCCTGTGACAATCAGTCAGATAGCTTGCAGCATTTTATTCTTAAAATAAAATTTGTTGAACCACAATCAATTGTGTTGCTCTTTATATTTTCTGACGCACTTGACTATTTTTGCTTATAATGAATTCTGGCTTATCTGATCATTTATTCCTTTTCTACACATGTGAACTAAATACATTAATAGACATCTACAGAGTCATGACAAAGAAGTTATAAAAATAATAACGTGAGACTGACATCACAGCGCCATTGGTGCCAGCTCTACCAGTTGACTTGTGGAACTTTTCTGACATTGCCAAAAGGATGTGATTGATTTAAATCGGACATCTCCTCTGGGCCCTGAGGCTGTCTAAATGTTAATATATGTCTGTCTGACATTCTGGTGCTGCAGCCACTGGACTCCTAAGCCTTCTTTGAATGGAATGCGGTCGGTGGCAGTGAGCACAATTTGAATAATTATTATTAAAACGCTTTGACTTTAGCCAACATTTGGCTTAGTTGAAGAATCTGAAAAGGGTGGCAGGATGGAGTGGACAAGCAAAGAGGATCGACAAGCATAGCTTCCTGCTTTAAGGGCTTTTGTCAGGCTAAATGATAAATACTTGCCTGGGGCCACTGGTCCAGACACCTCTGCACGTCTGTGTGTGTGTTGTCTGACAGCGCCCAAAGCTACTGCAAAGAGCCACCAGTGCACATCTGTTTGCTTGTGGCCTTTTCTTCACTCTGCATAAGCACGTCCTTTCTTTGTCCTCTTTTTCAAGTACACTCAGTGCAATGACTGTGCTCTCTTGATGTGGCCATTCAAAACAATATAAGTTGGCTATTTCTTGACAGTATTGATTTATACCAACATAGCTTTGTCTTGAAGCAGTAAATGCAGGTTTGAGTTCTACTTTTGGCGGTGAGTGGGGTCAAAAATATTTGGGATAGAGACAAACAAATGATAGCTGATGTTGTGTCAGAGAGAGAATTTTTAATTGAAAATGGGATTGAAATCATGTATGAAGAATTTCAATTTGTTGTATTATCAAACAGTTGTAAAATTAATGGAGCGAGGTTAGACTTGGTGCTGAACTATTTCAAATTTGACATTAATTGTAAGCATATTTTTTCCTGTAGTGCTTCTGCATCCCTACACGTTGGTGGCAGTGTTAAACTTACCTTCACCTGCTAATTGTGACTGAACCAAATTCACTACATATGCTCGTGATTCTCAACAAGAATCAGTAGGCTGCAGATTTATTTTGAGCACTGCTGTCTCACAGCTTTGCCTGCAGGTCGGATTGTGCAGAGTTTTTATACTATTGTGGTTGTGTGGGCTCTCTGTGGATCCCTTCCAAAACTATGAGTGAGAAGGCTTGCCTGTCTTTATGTATGAGTTTTGTGATTGACTGGTGATCAGTCTACTGTGTAGCGCAGCTCTTGTCTCCAGATCCCCATGACACTGCGAGGCACATGCAGATGGATGATTTGCTTCTCCAACAATTTTCTCTTTATTTCAAACCAAATCTAGTGGTGTTAGTCACAAATTTTTGGGGGTGAAAATAACAGCACTACTTAAGAATCATGCAATTTGTACCTTCTTTTTTTTTTTTTTTATAAAAATGAAGAGTTTATAGTTTTAGTACATGGGAAATGAAGCTCTTCATTACATAGCTGGATTTTAATTTGTTTTCTACCTTGCTTATTCTCACTTTGGACAGATGATAGGTTGATAAAAAAAGCTATTTTAACATACGCTACATAGGAAAATAGATGCAGACACACTTAATCAATCGATAAATCTGGGGTTGCACTTGAACTAATTGTCATTTTTTTATTTTACCAAGACCCTTAGGACATTTCTATGCTTTCAACTTAATTCCCGATTTACTGAATGTTTGCTCATGCAAAAGAAATGGGCCTAAACTTGATCGTTCATGGAAATAGATGTTGAAACTAAAGTACTAACTGCACAACTGAAATTGCATCTACCATTGTGGCAAAATGACTGTTTTCTGCATGGAGGAGTATATGCAAATAGATGAATTTATCATGTGATTTGGCATCATTAAATGCTATGTTTATCAGGCAGGTGCAAACGCTGACAAGAAGGACATACAGGTAAATTAGAGGTGACTTGGAGAAGTGATCTATTACTCTTGTGAACATTTTTGAAATGCTTGACATTAAAATGATCAGGACATGTCTGTTCAGTAATGCAATTTTGTAGCTTCCATATGATTTAAGGGCTTACTTGGAACCAGTTTCAAAAAGGAGTCACGCATCATTGAAGAAAAAAAAATTCAATGCTGAAATTCCTTGCATCTTGGACGTTTCACTGACAGTGACAATTGGTGCAAAGTATTTTAAATATAGTGTTAAGCATTCGAATGTCACACACGAGACAAGTTGCCTAAATCAAACAAAATAAGACTTTTGCTATGTGCTTACTGGCTTGCCCAAAATGATCCGAATTCTTTTCTTTTCTCAGTAATCTCTTTGAATACATCTTCCATTAATTAACAATTCCACCCATTCCATTCCAAAAACTTTCTTTTCTTTCAGGTAGTGTCAGAAATTTTCATTTGGTGTCAGACTCGGAGAACACAAATTTACACAGCAAATACTGAAAAAAAAAAAAAACACTTGTGATTACTTCATATTTTTAAGAAGAAAACTGCAGAAGGAATAAAAGCATAGTTTGTTTACAATTGTAAACTTTTCTATTGGGCCAGGTGTACATGGTAATGGTTGCCTGAGGCAAGGAACTGAAAAGCGTGATGAAGGGGTGTGTGACAACTGCTTGTGTGAAACAGATTGCTTTCCTATTTACTGTGCAAAAGAGCAAGTCAGAAAAAGGAGTTGGTGATTTTTACTGCTTGTTTGATGGTGATGTTATTCTTGCTTTCTGTTATGTTGCACCAGGATTTGATGCTGAATGTCAAAACAAACATAATGCGTGATCAGTACAAGACAGTTAAAATGTTAAAATTCCTCAACAGCCACAAAAGAAACAGGCGCTGGTGGGCCTTTCCCAAAAGGCCGTCCTTATTCTTTGTGAAAGACAGGAGACGGTCGATCTCGTTAACCGGGTACCTGAACACATCGACCTGTTCCATCACCTGTCCCTCCAGCCGAAACGGCTCAGAGAGAGTATGTGGTGTGTCTTGGGTCTGTCAGCCCACACAGGACATCTCTTTTTTTCTTTTTTTTTTTCATTTTCATTTAATTACCATTCAATTGCGGTCCACTTTAGTGTCACTTCCGTTGAACCTGGTGTAGAAAGTGTTGAGCTGCTCCGCAGAAGAGGCACGGTCTGAGCACTGGATGACATCTGCTGTCTGTGCTCTGTTCATCATGATGCTAAGTCTTTTCTCTGGTGAGCTTGTTCTTCCGTCTTGTTCTTGTAGCAAAGCTAAAATTCTGGGTCTTGCGATTCAGCACCATTTTCAACTCTTTGACTCTTTGTCTACTTGCAGAAAAATTATAATTCAAGGTTAATACTTGAAATATTAATTAATTAATTGAAATTTCAGCATGAAATTTCAGAGGCCAATAGTTCGGATTGGTCCGTATTTTGTTAAGAGAAGTTGCGAGGTGTTGCGCCGTTGTCGAACTAGGGTTGTCCCTACCAAACTTGCATCCTGATATGATACCGTTATTGCAGACAAGTGTATTGCCCAAAACCCGATACTGAGCCGATACAATATTGGCAGGAATGATACATACTTTTCTTTTTTAGTATGAAAGTGATCGATTCAAACAAATAACAATGCAACCTCTGATTTCAATGAAAAATACTCACACAGCTGACATCTTCTACTGCTTACATCAATCTTCTACTCCTTACTTTGTTAGCTCCTTCACACGCATGGTTGTTTTGATCATGTGGGCTCTACATGCTAGATCCAAATGCTGCTGGCTAAAAGAGCAGAAGATGATGAGTCTGCAATGGACTGCCTGGATTTTGGATGTTGTCTTGATAGTGTTTTTTTGTTATGGAATTAAACCGATATTTGATGTCATTATCGGACACCCCCACAATAACATCATGTTTACTTTTGGCTTTTTTAAAACATTAAACTGCCATGGAATCATCGACTTTGTGGTTAAAAAACAACTGAACTTTATTTACTATTTTGCAGTTTAACAAAAAGCACGCGTGTAAAAAGGGGGGAATCTGAAATTTCTGTCTGTCGATTTTTCTGTCTGTCTGTCTGTCTGGGACTGTTGCAAATAAATGCAAGTACCTTGTAAAAGCAAGTGCCTTGAAGTGGAGTGCAATACAGTAGCTACCTCCCAAGAGGAATAACACTCATAAATCTGAAAGTCCACTACTTACTTAGTAAATCTTTGTGGAAAGACTTTGGTGAAGGTCTTTTTCAATTTGAGTTTTCCATTTCCAGTGTAACTGTGCTGCAGTGAATAAGGCAACGTCCATGAAGGCACATTTGGATGAGGGTTGGTATGGGCGAACTCGACAGCCTTGAAACAATGCATTTTTATCATTTCGTCAATCCCAAGCAGGCCACAGTTTGGCTCGGTCCTCAAGTAGGACCGAACAATGTTTAGATAGCAGCGTTGGACTGAAGACACGTCTGCGCACAATGATTTATGTTTGTCAGGTTTGGCAGCAAAGACCAGCTGCTTTGTTTGTTCTGTGTCATGTCAGCATCAAGGTCACTTCATTTCCATTTCAATGGTCCAGTGTGTGTGTGTTCACCGTGTCAGGGCTTTCCTGCACACGTTTGATTGCACTTGATTGTATGAGTGATCTCTTTCTTTCCATATCTTTCCCTTGTAACATTCTCACTACCTCATCTATTTTCTTTCCCAGGCTGACTATCACTCCAGAGAGTACCTCCGTGCTCACTTCCCTACTGCAGAGACAGGAAGCACAGAATGAGGTGGGTGACATCACATATTTACATCGTACATATGTACATCCCACACGTTTTTTGTTTTTTTTTTAAGTCTGACGTGCACACTCATGTTTTGACATCCAATTAGGGAGAGCTAATTTGTCTCTGTGTATATTATAAAGCCACAGCATATGACTCATTGAGCAAACTGAAAATAAATGTATCCTGTCAGCGTTGTTGGCAAACATAATCATTCTCATCAAAGTTGCCATTTCATTTTAACCCATGTAACCTAGAGGAGAATAAACACTCTGAAAAACTCAGCTTTTGCTTCTACATTTGGCAGAAGTGTTTACATTTCTTATTAGACTGCGGTCAGAGTAGTTTGAAACCGGTGAAATTAAAGTCATATATCACCAACACAGACTTGCTTCCATTTCCAAGGTCATGATCCCACTGAGGGAATCATGTTTTTAAACTTATTGTGGAAGCGTGTGGTCACCAAAGTATGCTATTATTCACTGCAGCAGCAAAAGAATCCTTTTCACCAACTGTCTGTAGCTTGCTGCCAAACTGAGCTTTTTTTCATGACAGATGACCAAACGTCTTGGCTATTGTGTGTCTGCACAATTTGGAAAGAATCGATTACACAGAAAATGTCAGCCGAGACTTGTTCATGCACTTTCAAATCATGATGGCTTTCTGTGAATGTGTAAGTGCCCAATGCTCACCCAGGCAGTGTTCCTTCAGCTAGTATTTATTACCTTCCACAAAAAGAAAGTGGGTGGACAAAAAAGGGATTGTGTCCACCTTAGGTCTTTGTGGAAGGCAGAGTGATGGAAGATTGATGCTTTGCAAAGAATCACCTTGAGAAACTGAGATTGAATGATAAGTGTGGTATGTGACATAACAATAAGAACAAATAGAACATCAAAATATTGAAAAGCTAGAACTACTCGACCTTCAACTGACACCCCAGCACGTTTTTTGGGATTGAAAAGTACTATACAGTGCTGTAGCTTAAGAAATATCAAATGTGCACAGTATCGGCCGGTGTACCTCAGTGCAGCCCTCTGGCAAACTCAATGGGACATCTGCGGTCATCTTCTCAGGATCTCCCTGACGCGGTGAATCCTCTGAGTGTGCTCTTTTCTTTGATCACTCAATCCAACAATCCAAAGAGGCTTTGTGCTGAGTTAGCAAGACTATTGCACGTTCTTCTCGGCCTCAACGCAGTTTTACTCTCTGAATAGCCACTTTCTTCTTATGCTCTTTATCTTATCAAGACTATTGCACGTTCCTCTCGACCTTAACGCAGTTTTACTCTCTGCATACCCACTTTCTTCTTCTGCTCTTTATCTTTGTTAGTTATCCCTACACATGCGTCATAATACCCCTGAGAGGCCAAAGCATGCACAGAAGGAATTATATATTTAGATATTTTATTGCAATCATTATAAAACATTATTTTTGTACTTGTTGTTTATTTTATGATTGTTCTTTTAAGTTATATTTAAACTTAATATATATTATATATATTATATTTAAAGTTTTTGACATTGAATAAAGGTTTGGAATCAATAATCATGATTGTTTATCGATCATTATTTCAACATCAGTCAAAACATTTGTGATTAATATTTTTCTTGTTCAAAAATCACACAGCCCAGCTGTGAAACAAGGTCATTGCTTTGGCATGGCTTCGCTACAGAAATATTGTCTTGTATATTGTGAAATTAAAAGTGATAGAAACATCCGTTACCATGCAGCAAGTCCAAAATTACTTGCGAATAGAGCAAGAGCATCCATTGTTAGGAGATAACTGAATCGCGTTTACAAGCTGAGATTTGAGTTTCATTTGGAATTTTAAAAACACATTTAATGGCATATTCTGGATTCTGCACATGTTTACATGGACTTTGAAAACACGAATACTGCCAATATATTAAAGCGTCATTAACTGCATATAAACGTGATATTGTGATATTATAATTTCAGAATCCCAGCGCCTTCATGGTCACGAGGGAATTCAAACCTTCCGTTTATTTGTTACTGTATTTTTATTTCTATTCATCATCGTTATTAGTTATATTATTTCTCTGTTGTGTCCAATGTGATGTGGCGCACATTGTGACAGCTGTTTTTAAGCATATAAAGTTTAATTGTGAGTTGAGTTAGGTGAGTTTAAAAGTTGCATTTTTATCAGCTCAAGTACCATGGATGTGTGTGTCTCCAAATGTGGAAATTGTTCCAATCAACTCCATGCTGTTATACAAATTTCAGTGCCCTTTCCAAACGCATTTCCAAAATGTCAAGGAAGATGTTGTTAAGGCAATCAGCTCAAGGTTGGACCGATCGGCTCTGTTGGGAGTCGCTGCTTTCATTAAAAAGTTATGGTGGTACAAGGGCACATGCCAGAGGTGTTGTTCACTGTCAGTGTTATCCACTGTAATCCATAATGTTACTTGCTGCATCAGTTGGTGAGTGGGATTGATTGAATGAATTTCCCACCAGTGACAAATGGACTTTGTGTAGCTAAAGAAAGTACCTCAATATTAGAAAAAATATAAATATATATTATCTTTGCAAATGCAGAAAATTTAACACCTCAATAGAAGAAGCAAGTATGTACTGTCACTGAGGGTGCCGTGCACCTCAGGAACTAGTATGTACTGGGAATTTTGTTTTTATTGACAGATTATTTGAATTTTAACGATTTCAATTCTGGTTCAAGTTTCACATGATTATCGACTCATTATTTTAGGGGGTATGGTCAAAAAAGGTTGCATGGTTGAAATTATGGCTCTCAAAAACTACGGCCACCTGTTTTTTTAGCAAGCTATCTATACTAAATAATTTTAGCAAAATGATCCCCATGTTCTTTGTCTGCATTGTACTACAATACTACAATTATCTCTCACTTCCTTATTCCTAACCAACCATTCATCATTTGAGAAGACGTGACACCAAGGTCATCTTAGAAGTGGGGAAAAATTGACCCAACCTCTTGGGTCGGTCCAATTTTTAACCCAGATTGGGTTATTTTTAATTCAGCACTTTAAGAGTGCTGGTGGAGCTACATTCGACTATGTGTTGTGTTGAAACTAGTGATTGTTCAACTTGTTTATTTCTGTTTGCACAAACACACGACGTGCGTTGGTCAGTTCCACGCCCCCACACTGAGAAATAATTTGTTAAATTAGCATCTTTGGCTACTTAGCAAGTGCAGAGTGCGCCACTGTTTTTTACTCTTACTTAATGCTCAGAGATTTTCACTGGAGCTAAGACTTTTGGTTGCTGTTTTTTTGCATTGCATTGGCACCTAGCCAATGCATATCGAAATTTTATTCACATTTGGAAGAGGTTTGACTCTGATCTGAAGGAATATGCTTTCTTGTATTTTGGTTTATTTTCTCTGCCGTCCCTCATACCCAAGTTGTGTTACTTGAGAGCAAAAAATAGAAATTGTCAATCATATGAATGACATAGTGTCAGTCCAGCCTCAAATCCCCTTGTTATTGTTCCTCCTGAGACATTTACTGCAATTAAGGAACACAATTCTGTTGGTAACATGGTGTCCCACAATTTTTCAGAATATGATGGATGATGTTGGATTATGGTGACTTCAAAAACAAATCAGTTTTATAAAATGCATGTCCCACCTCACATTCGCTGCACTCATCTGAGGATTACAGTTTTGCAACTGTGGTTGTTTGCTGCTAAACTATTACTCAGTTGCTAGTGGTGAGTGTAATACATGTCAAAATACATAACGGCATATGTTTTTATATGCACATTTTCGATTCATTTTCTTTATCTTTCTGTACAAGCGTAGTATGATTGGGGTTAATAACTGATTAGTTTAAGAGTCTTTTTTCTCATTTAATAGTATTTGGTTTACCACTGTGAGCTCATGTTTTCCTAGTTTACTGGTACCTCTTTATCACAATATTTTTGTGCTTTATGTAAATTGATCAGCTCTTTCTTGTTTTGTGCAACTCTTCCCTTATTTAGCCATGAAATGTTCACTGGCACATTGTGGTCTTTGTCGAGCAGATGGAGTCATGTTGAATCAGCAAAGGATAATGTTAAGCCAAGGATGATTTTTTCTTAATTAAAGAATCATTAATAGACATTTTGATGTCTTTTTTTCGTGCTTCTTGATTATTGATCATCTATTGTATTTCCCGGATGTCTCTTCAAAGCTGAAGGCATCAAGTTGAGTCACAGTTTAAAATTAATTTGTGCTTTATTATACATTTAATTGTATTAATTTTTCTTTTTTTTTATATTGATATTGTGCCAACCGTTGAAGTCCTTTTCCATCTTGGCTTTTGCTCTCTCTTCTCTTCTCTTCTCTTCTCTTCTCTTCTCTTCTCTTCTCTTCTCTTCTCTTCTCTTCTCTTCTCTTCTCTTCTCTTCTCTTCTCTTCTCTTCTCTTCTCTTCTCTTCTCTTCTCTTCTCTTCTCTCTCGCTGCTTCTGTTGTTCTGATACAGCAGCGGAGAAATGGCATCAATTTTCATCATGCACAAAAACTCAGGATTTTGCATTTTGTCTCACCTCCCTCTGCCAGAGTGCCGCCATGCGCCACGCAGGGATTGATAAATTGCCACCACCTGCCTCATTTTTCATCAAAGCTGCATTGTTGTCGGACAAATATTCACCATAGCCACGTGAACCCCTCAGCCATGACAAGAACAATCTTCAAACCCCAGGAATGGGATGGGTGACAGGGAGCTCAAATAGAAGTGCATACAACAAAGTGGTACCCTAATACCTTTCAGTGCAATAAACAAGCAGAAATTATGCCATAGTAAAGAAGTTGATCCTCAGGTTTAGTGGGCTCAATGAAGGTGCTTGCAATCCGTATTGAAAAAAACAAACAAAAGCGAAACACTATCATCTTAAATGTCAAATCGCCATCCCTGTCATTTCCGCTTAGACACTGTTAACAGTTCTGCCACGTTTACTGCTTTATAACTGTAAATGACATCTTTGTGCAGCCCACTGTTGGAAAGATTGAGTCACCCCATAGATCTCGGCAGCATACCACTGCGTTCAGAGTATCCTGCGGCAGGAAATCTGTGACTCAAAGCAATCGATAGACTCAGAGAGCAATAAATCAATTGAATCGTCACTCGCCAGTTTTTTTTCATCACGCTCTCAGCCTCTCCTGTGACCTGATCCTCTGTTGGTGGATCATGTCAAACTGTGGCTGCAATAAACTAACCAATCATCTCATTAGGCATACCTGCACATTGGAATCTGATCCTATAGATGAGCTGCGTAGACAATATGGATTTTAAAATATATGCATCCATCCATTTTCTGAACCACTTACCTCACTAGGAAATGATCCCAATTTCTACAGAGAATGCCATATAAGCCTGATGCATTATTGTTATTATACTATTATTTGCAGAATTCGTCATACAGCTCATATTTAATTTCTTTGGATACTTTTACACAGTGGAGGCAGTGATAACTAAGACCAGTTGAATTTGTACTACAATTTTGGTCCCCTTAGAATTTTTTTTATAAAACCGTAGGGTGAAATGTCCCTCATGGTTAGAAAAATGGTGGCCTTACCTCTTGCCTTGAGACAGGAACAATGATGAAATATGTACCCATTATGCAGCTAAAGACAAGCTGCAGTGGATACAAACATTGTCAAATATTTTGAAAAATTGTCTCATCATGTGTCTCCCTCACTTCAGTAGGGATTTACCCGACTTAAACTCTCTTGTAATTCCCCCACTATAAAATTGCCATTATAGAAACCATCAATTACGCTATAGACAAACACAATATGATTGCCCACAACACTAGCATGTACATCATCCGCAGCAGCTCAAAATCAATCAATTTATTTATTGCCAAATTTGTTTGAGATAATATAAAAAAAATCAATCCCCCCAAAATCAATCAACACTTTTTTGTGTGTGGAAAGCTCATTAATGTTTAATTCCCAGTACCTGTCCCCCGTCTGTACATCATACTCACCTGAGATTCTGAATATTACATGTATTATTAATATGTGCAGAATACTACAGATGGGTTTTGCTCGTGAAACTTGGCTTGCCTCGACTAACCGATCAGAGGACTCAGAGGCAAATTTGAATTCTGATTAATAAAACAAATAATCCCATTGCTAACATAGTAGTTCAAAAATAATATTGAAGGCCCTGAGTAGATTACAGTAGGTGACATGGCAGCACAAAGAATCAGAAATATGACTGCACAAAAAACAAATCTAACATCCACATACGTACATGGAGAAGTGGAGCGGTTGGTTTTGATATACATAAACACCTCAGATGCTAAATTTCATCTGGCTGGCGCCCTGACAAAAAAAAAAGATATAATACATAACCAAGATGGATCAACACTGATAACGTCGTTGTCTTAAGCGTCGTTGTGTTAAGTGCTTTGCAATCAGTGCAAGCTCTACCCCAAAGTACTACCATGCGGTGTATTGATGAGCCATGCCTTTCACTTCATGCAGTGTGGCTTGCTTCCATTTTGTAAGTATCAAGCAATAGTACAACTTAGCTGTTTGACAGAACACTTGGCATAAAGTTAGTACCGTATTTTCCGCACTATAAGGCGCACCGGATTATAAGGTGCACTTTAAATGAATGGCCCATTTTAAAACTTTGTCCATATATAAGGCACACCAGATTATAAGGCGCACCTTCAATGAATGCCCCATTTTAAAACTTTGTCCATATATAAGATATATACACTTGGCCCGCGGGCCGGACTTTGGACACGCCTGCTGTAGTGGCTCAATATTGGTCCATATATAAGGCGCACCTGATTATAAGGCGCACTGTCGGCTTTTGAGAAAATTGGAGATTTTTAGGTGCGCCTTATAGTGCGGAAAAGACGGTACATAACAAGTCAATGATTTTGCAACACATCTATTTGGTCTTGTTCTCAATTAGAATGAAAAAAAAAAAAACAGAATCCAGAAACCAAATACTCAAACTGAATAAAAATGTCAACTGGAACAAACAGGCTTAATCCGAATAGAATTTAATTTGGATTCTTAGGGATGGTATACAGTATTCCTTTTGCCACTTCAGAAGTCATATAGACGTCATCTGTAATAGCCAGGCTGATCGTTTACACACTTAAAAATATGGCGGCTTCCAAATGGAGCAGGTGTGTGACGGCAGAGCTTGTAAATACTTGTAACTTGGTTTTATCAAGCTATTCAAGTGTAAAAGACAACTGCTGTGCTAACTAGACGACTCACTTCCATTCTGATAAATCATGTGATGTCTGTAGGTCTGCGCATACCACATGACCGTAAATTGTCTGTTCCAATTAAACATGACGGTATACACCAGATTGCAAGCGATAGACTAGAGGCCTTCAATCGCAATAAAACAAAGTCTGCATGTAAACCCTGCTCATGATGCAGAATTATATGTAATTTTGCAAATGCTCATGAACAAAAGTTTGATGTCATTGTTTTTGGCCTCATGGGGGAATTTACTTCGATAGATCATACCCCACAGAGAAATATTGGATATCTTGATGCACTGTTTTTGGGATTTGCGTGTGTGTGTGTGCATGTGTGTGTATCACACTAGTCAGAGTTGTGTGTATCCGTTCCTGTTTTATTCTGTTAGAACAATACACTAAAAAAAGTGACATCATTTAGAGCTTGATACGGGTAAAAAATATACGTATCTCCACTACTCTGACAAACGCCATTTCTTTTAGCAAAGGTGTGAGAAGTTTCTGAAATTTCAATTCGCTCATTCAATTTAAAGATTTTAATGAATGAAAAAGTAGTACATGTGCATTTCTACTTTTTGTTTCCTTTATTCATGCTCTTTTGTCCAATTAGACTGACTTTTTGTCTTGTATTTTTGTTTTCTACGGTATTTGGGATAACCAAGCCTGTCAGATGTGAAAATGTGAAGTGAAGCTCATCCTGTTTGGGTGCACATGAGCTACTTGTCATACAAAGAATGACAGCCAAATATTTGCTCAAGTGACAAGCTGAAGCCTTTATGCAACCATGCGCTGAGACCTTTCACATGTTTGCTGTAAACCAGAAAATCTATGGGCCCTCTGTTCCCTGAGGCCACTAAAGACAAATCAATTGAAGCAAATCCATTGTAATAAGGGCCTTTCAGCCTTGAACGAGGCAAAGGAGATGTTAGGTTTTGCTTTCATTGAGTGGCTTTTATGTGAAGTCTTAGGACTTTCACCCTCACTTCCAACAGACCACTTCCGTCTATAAGATGCTTCAGTCAGCAGGAATGCTGAGCTTCATCAGGAGGAGGATTCATGCTCTCGGAAGGCTCTGGCACTGACTGGAGGCTTTAGATCCTAATGAAATTCCTGCCTCTGCTGATTCCTCTGCTGATGCCTCTGAGATTCCTTTGTTGGTGAACATTAAACAGTTAGAAATATTTCAGGGAAAAAGAAAAACCTGATGTCTAGTAAGATTAAGTTTTTTTTTCTTTTCCATATTGTATAACATTGGCTTCTATGTAAAGTTACAAACAACTGCATTCAAATACTAGGTCAAAGACACTTGGGTCCATCTGTTGGTATTGGATTCAGGTGGATGGTCTGTAGTGGCAGCTCTCTCTGTTATCAGTAAGGCCTTTTATTGCCCACAAAAACATGTTCCATACTACTTAACCATATCCCAGAACCAACTACCCAATGTGGGATTTGACCCCGCCGTTTGGACGCTCAATTAACTAAGCTTACTGGGTTTGATTCACGAAACTTGTTAAAATGTTAATTTATCTTGATTTTGCATGGTTCTCCCTCCCTTGTATGTATACACCGTCGCCCACTTCCACTGCACCGAACTCAGCTGAGCTTGAGCTTGTTTATGTGCCACAGCCCTTCATGATAAATAATGCATAGCCGCAACTTCCTTTACTTTGTAGAGTCATTTTGGTTATACTGTCTGTAATGCAAGATGGCGATTATCATCAATAACTGGTGAGATGAATAATCAAATTGATCTTAAAACGTGTATAAAATAATGTACGATGTTTCCAACTGTATTGGGACCAGTGAGAGATGACACTTAAGAGAATTGAGTCAAAGCTACTTCACTTGTAGCAGCAATGCCTGCTTGGTTCTTATATAATTGACCTTCATATTCCTCTGATCTAAAAAGTATTTAGGAGTGAATTCACCAAGTTGGATATGGCATGACTTCATTTCAGCTTTTTTCTGGTATGTTCTAGTAGGGCTGGACCTAAAGGAGACTGGATTGCCACCCTTGAGGTGACCCCTGCTACGTATATGGGGTGCCATGGCTCAGGGGTAGAGGGTAGAGTAGTCGTTTCCAAACCCATCATGGGGCATTGTGGCAAAGTGTCTTTGAGCCAGATACTGAATTCCCAGTTGCTCCAGATGTTGCGTCATCAGTCGGTGAATGAGGAAACAGTCTTAAGCACTTTGAGTATGAAAGGCATAATAGCGCCATACAAGTGAAAGCACACATCTTATTTACAACATTGAACCAACGTTTTGAACTGCATTCACAACCTTATTTTATCTCATACCACAAAATGCTGTATTCCCCCCAAATTGTGTTTTTTGTGTTTGCTGTTCAATCTGGCAATGAAACTCCAGGCTTATATAATATTTTCTATAGTCTATGTTGTTCTTGCAGCGCGTATTAGTTTACCCACTTGAATTGTGTGCTGGGGTTTCTGCAGTATGACCTAGGCCTCCAGCAGTCAGCATAGTCTTAGTGTTGACCTCTAGAAAGTGAAAGTTGGCTTGCTATCAAGTGCAATGAGTGGGTGTTTAACTTTGTTTCAGCACTAAGTTGTCTCTTACTTTTTCTTCTCAAAATACCCCATCATCACATATGAACATGATGTTCAATGCACATGGTATATCCAAGGCTGCGCCACTTTGTTCTGGCCAATTGACAGAAATGATTTCAGGTACGTATGTCGTAGTCATTGGTCTTTTATACAATTCCTTCACGACAGAACAAATCAAATCAAATCAACATTTGAATGAAAGCCATATTATTTTGGTATTTTGTTTGAAGTGTACAAAAATCTAATCAATTTACAGTTTGGTTACATTAATTTAATTTGAAGTGTTTCTAACTATATTTGTTTGACTCATTGTGTGGATTGTGTACCAGATACACAGAGACAGTGGAACATACCGGAAAGCCATGCTCAAGATTTCAGAACACATTACTTTGATAGCTTCATGAAATTATGCAACTGATAAGAAACATAATGGTCAGATACGCACCCCCCCAATGAATAAAGGGAGAGGGTAGACCAAGTCCTTGTTCCATTATGTGTGTATCTCAAGTCATTTTCAAGGCCATGTGTCATATAAAGACATACTAGAAATGTAACCTCTCCATCTAACCCATTTTAATGAGCGAGCATGAGAGCACTTTTGGTGATTCACTGGAGCAGTAGGCTGATTTAGGTGCCTTGTTCAAGGACACTCATCATCTGTGACTATAAAGAGATTACTCACAGACAAGTGATCAAAATATCAAGCAGAGTGCAGGCTTATTTACCAACATGTCTGAGACTAATAATAAGTGAGACAATATTTGTTTGCTCACGTTCCGTTTAGGACAATTTGTGTCAGAAATGACTCTTGTTGATGTATGTCAATAATGCTCCAGATACATTAGATAAATCTCCTCTTGAGCACTGTAGAGACTCACAGTAAAATCTTATTCTGATAGTACTACATTTTGAGACTCTGTGTTTTCTCTTCATAAGGCATCAAAGTCCTCAGGCTCCCTAGAGGAAAAAGTCTACTCACAAGTGTTGCAGATGAGAGTTCGTCGATCCTTAGATCCAGGAGGCACAATGTGATTTTCATTGTGGTTGTACAACACTCCACTCTCACTCGGGTAATTGTGAATTTTCCCAACAAAGCCACATACTATGCTTTTTGAAAGAGCCACCAACTAAGTCCTTTCCAGTAGTCTGTGAAAGCGTGCTTCATGGGGATGGGATTCAGATCTCACTACTATGGGTCCCTGTACAGAGGAGAAGTATCTCAGCTCTTTGGGCTCTGTCAAGACTTCTAATTGTGGCCATTTCTGCTCACTATCTCTATGGCCTAAAGGATCTTATGTCTTTCTGTTATTTGTGGATCATCTTTAGAGCAACTCACAGCGAAGAGTTTGAAGCCAAGGTTGTCAGATGGAAAGCTTGTTCATTACTTCTTACCACTTGGGAGTATAGCCCTGCTTCAGTTCGGAGGAGTTTTAAGTATTGCCATTTTGTTCAGAAAATGGGGGACAAATGGATCATGACAGACAAGGTCATCGCTACTCAGGCTCATGCCCCATGTCCAGACCCAGATAAAATATAACCAAAAACCACAAATAGATAAAGGCTTATTTTTACAAGCATGCAGCTTTTCTAAAACTGAGCTTGTGGTGATTCTGTCGAGCTACAGTACAAGTTCTTTTCATAGCTACAGTATCTTCTAGTATAAAACACCCACATATGCTGTATTCTCATTTTATTCTCCAAGGAAATACTGAATGCATCTCACAGTGTCAAGCTATGAGATGATCCCTTGCTAATCTGTAGAATCAACCTCTCATCTGTGAGCTGACATCCCATCAGTAGCCCAAGTGTTGTTATCCTCGCATGCATGCTTATTTGCTTGCATTCCACGCTACTCCCCTGAGATCCCCTTTGCATCACTCTGTTCTTGCGCCGGCCTTTTTCCTCTATCTGCCATCACGATTGCTCGTATCTTTGCAAAATGCAACAGTTCCTACTTTGGCAAATGCTCAGCTCCCCTCTCGTACAAACATGCACCATACACATATATTGGCTCACGATAAAGAAGCCACAACCTGCAGGCTATTCACTGCAGTAATGCCTCGGCTCCTATGCCATTCATAAGCTGTAATGGGCGTGTTGGAGCGGAGTAGATCAACATGAGTGGTGGTGGCTTATATTGCTTGCGATTTTCCCACAGATACTACATCAGGCCTAATGTATCACACCCACTCGTACTCATTTGCATCAGAGGACTGTGCTATTTTATTCCCGGCAAGAAAAGTATGTGATTTGTTGAGAAGATGAGCAGTGAATCAATGATGTTGATGTGAAACTTCAAACTATACTGATGCACAAATATGTTTTCACTCAATCCAGACATGCATTGCCAGTATTTATCGCAGTTTTTTTGTTTCATTGTGATTTGCTATTAAACAATAGAGTATGATGTAACATTTTTCGGAGGGTTGCAGTGAAGGAGTGGTGGAAACGGAAATTTTGTTTTTGCCAATCCATAAATTGTTTCCATATAACTGGTTCTCAAATGTAACATAAATTCACATTTTCTCTGAGCTGGAAATTTTGGAGCTGCATAGATTACACTGACATTAATAAGTGGTGAATGTCAAGTCTCAGCTACCCGAAACGTCTGCCGTTTAGTTTCACAGAGAGTCTTTTTCCATCAGTCTTGCTTCCGCACCACCTCTCTCTCAGCCATCAATCATCCAGTAGCTCACTGACCCCGTCACTATGCAGTGTGTTGTATTGGGGGCATCACTTTAAAATGGTTGGTGATAGTTGGTGAGCAGCTGCTCTGGTGCGGAAATGAAGGCGAGGCCAGCCAGACAGATAGGCTTTTCACTGCTCACTGATTTCACCTTTTGGAATTCATCAGTCGTCAGTGGCCATAGTGGAATCGGAAGCCAACTGAGTGGACAGTGAGAGACCACAAGATAGCAGAAATCAGCATTCAATAATAGTTTGTGGGAATGACATATTTATTTTCCCCTTACTTTCCATACTTTTTTGTGCAGTAATGTCTCATTTTTACTGGATGTTGGATGTGAGCAGTGTGAAACTTTGAACCAGTAATTTCTCATTCAAACGCAGCAAGCATATGCATCTGACTTTTTTGCGGTTAATAGGGAACTTTAAGATCTCTGCTGTGTTTCAGATTTGTGTAGTAGGTTGAAATAAAAACACAGTTACTAATTTGAAATAGTTTAACTCACCAAATAACCCCTTGTGTCATTTGTATCATATATTTCTTTACCTACCAATTATACATTGTACAGTGATGCCTTGAGTCAAATTGAATTTGCCTCATAATCACACTTGTAACTCAAAATAATCGCATTTCAATTCATCTTTCCCCATTGAAATGAATGGAAATGTCATTAATCTATTAGCCCCTCCCCCAAATAAATACATTTAAAAATGTTGTTTTGTACTGTATTTTCATCAGGATAATACTGCTCAATAATATTGTCTTTTATGAAAACATAGATGCAATAATAACATGATTAAATTCAATGCAAAGGATTCAGGTTTGTGCAAGATGATTCATTCTTTACAGCTCCTTCTTGTGTGCGACTTGGCCAAGGAATAATATAGTCATGCAGCCATAAAACAAACAAGGGTTTAACAGTTACTGTAAGTGACTCAGTAAGCTGCATTATTGTTCTTCATTCTTTCCTGGAGGATAAAGAATATATGCCTGTGAGTAATGTTACATTTTCAGTCTACATGTGAAGATAGTTGTTGCTTAAAGCATTACAACACCACTACATACGTGTATTATCTTTCTTAGCTCGTTTATGGCATTTTGCGTATTTGTTAGCATTAAGCTTTTTGTTGACATGGACAAGAGAGATAGTGCTTTGCCTGAAGGAGTACCACATTCCTCATGAATTCCAGCGCATACCATCATGAAACCTTGCTCTCTCGCACGCCTCCATGGACTAAATTACATTTCCGATTCCAGTGGTTGTGTGAAGGATGACTAACAATGAGGTAATGAACCTAATTATGTCCAACAATATTGTCTAGCGATGTTGGAAATAAAAACGTAACTTTGGTTTTATACCGTATTCCCTGCGCCGTGCCCTGTCCCCCCCGCCTCACCCAGTTTGGAGCCTTGATAAAGATAAATAAAATATTATGTTGGATAATTTCAGAATAGAAACGTGCACAGGTCTCGGCAGGAAGGTGCCACATTGCTTGAATAGCAACCCTGCACAATTTGCATTAATATACAGTTGAGTGTCCCAGGAAAAATACTTTGTACTAATATTCATTTGTTTCTTCACATTGTATTGTGTCCTCCACTGTGATAATTCTATTATTAGGCTTGTAATTTGAGAATCATACATAGTAGCTTATAATAGATATACTCGTGTATAAGGTTATACTCTACATGGCAGGAACACAGCCAAATCCTCCTCGTCTTTGAACTCACATCGAGTGAAAGCTGTCCCACTATTGATCTTTGACTAATTTTTTATCCAGGTAGCTTCCGATTTGTATCTTTGTTTGTTACAAAGTTGAGTTCACTACCACCATTCAGTGCTCATACCTCAAATTTGAGCTCTCCAGCCAGCTACGACAGCCAGCATTTACAGCCGGTATGGCTCACTTGGGCCCTCTTCTTTGCCGCACACTCACCATATTGACCCCATCCGCCATGATTCATTTCCCCCGACAGTGTGACGTGTAAGGCAAATTATTACCAGTGATGGTCTCGGCCCCTCCAAACAGCTACAGTTCTCTTGCCTGTAGTGGAAATGGGAAAATATTGCTCATGTTTATGGCTCCGTTAGTGTGTGTATGCATGTGTTATGTGCAGTCATGATGCCCGAAGCCTTACCAGCACGACGTCACATCTCACAGCCTTGTTTACTGTTTGAAAATATGCTGACTTGTTTTGTGTGTGTGAATACTACTTTATGCAGGCAACATTAAATGCATTTGGTCTTACTTATGTTATCACATATGCATGTAGATTTTTTTTTTTTAATATGCAGTGTATGTGTACAAATGTTAATACGAGCTGCAATTGTGACCAATTTTTATGTTGTTTTTTATACCGTGTCTATCCTTACAAATCCAATTGAGAAAAATTCACCAATGTTAATAAAAGGAAAGAAGCCTTGATTAAGTTTCATCTCACTGTCATTGTTTATTAAGAAGGTGAAGAGATGGAGCTTAGAAATCTCCACTCAGTTGGTTCTTCTCAGCATTGGAATTTTGCACGAGTGCACAGAGTCATTGCTATTACAGCTGATTGTGCATGCAGGTGGTGCATTTGTCACCTTTCCGGGCTTGTTAATATCACAAAGTGTTTAGCAGCATTTCTTAAAGACATTTGCTGCAGCTAAAGCACCATGGTTACCTTATGTAACCCTCACATTGAAATGAATAGAACATCCTCCGTCTTTGGGAGCATTCATGTTTTAGTTAAGTTGAAACAGATGTCGAGTTGCTGTTGTGATTGTTTTGCTCCCTTTGTTTTGTCAAGTGTGAACGCTATGACGTGCACTGAACAAGCGGGCCGATACTTTTCTACACATTTGATTGTCACATTAGTCTTTTTCACTATGCAACCTTGGGTTCAAGCAAAGATTTACTAAATGAATCTGGTGGCCGTTGTTTGTTTTCCTTTGGCTGCTAAATGCAAACTTGGTTGACACTTGGTCAACTGTAAACGAGTCAATCCACTTAGAAGATAGGCCAACTTTTTCACTCCCTGTCCTCCACACCTGTTCCTTTTTGGTTCAGTCCTGGTGAGTTTTAGAAGCTGGCTGTGTTTTGTACCTCTTGGCGCTCCCAAACCAGAGTGCCATTTTCCTACATTGTTTTTATTTTACAATGTTGTCTGTGTCGGTACTTGTGCTGACGTAAGGAACGTATAGCCAATTCTGTTGTAGACCTGCGGGTCACTACAGGCCGTGATGATGTTTTTCTTCCATATTTCTAGAATCTTGACTCAAAAACCACCTATACAGGTGTATGTGACGTAGTACATTCCCAAAGCTGATTGGCAGTTGCGAGGCAATTTGTGAAAGAAAAAAAAAATCTAACATGAACGAATGGGTGAAGCGGAAGATTCGCTCCAAACGTCATATTCCACGTTTGACTCTTAACACAACATTGACAACATATGGAATCTCGTAGCATTTGATTTAAGGTTTACATTCTAGAAGGTATCTTATTAAAGCAAGAAAAAAAATTGTAGTCTGACACATAACTATAATTGTAATGGATTATAATTACCAAAAGAAAAAGCAAAAAAGCCTTTTTAATCCTTTAGTCAAAGTCAAAGTCAGCTTTATTGTCAATTTCTCCACATGCCAAAGACACACAAAGAAACCGAAATTTCGTTCCCCCCTATCCCACGGTCACAAGACATGGCTCACAACAGACAAACAAGTAAACAAGTATAACAAAAGCGTGCTGAATAAATAATGAATAAATAACACAACAATAAATAAATAAATAAATCAATAAATAGGAGGAGCAGAAAAAAAGGAGCAAGTGCGCGTACAGCAGACATTCCCGAAAATAGCGCAACAGTGCCGCACGCTACGCAGAAGGGGGTAGCGAGTTCAGGGCCCTAACAGCCTGGAGAAAGAAGCTGTTGGCGAGTCTGGTGGTGCGGGAGCGCAGGCTCCTGTACCTCTTCCCAGAGGGCAGAAGGTCAAACAAAGAGTGAGCCGGGTGACTCACATCTCTGGCAATCGAGGTTGCCTTGCGGGCGACATGGGAGGTGTAAATGTCCTTCAGGGAGGGTAGCGAAGCACCAATAATCTTACCAGCCGTATTCACTATGCGCTGCAGGGCCTTCAAGTTCTGTTCAGTGCAGTTACCACCCCAGACAGCGATGCAACTGGTGAGGACGCTCTCAATGGTGCCACGGTAGAATGTAGACAGGACTGCCTGAGGAGCACATGCACGCCTGAGCTTCCGCAGGAAGTACAAGCGGCGCTGAGCTTTCTTCGCCAGTGACGAGGTGTTTTCGGACCAGGAGCTAGTCTAGTGCACACTTGAAGTCATCCATCATGTCTTAATCTGTGCTTTGGAAGCTTCCTGAGTTGCATCATGAAACTTTGTACCTTGTATTTCTCATTCTAACAAAAGATGTTCTACAAGGAAAACAGCACCAATTAATCTATCATATTTTCTTACTCTAAAATTACTTTTGTTTCCAATATTTTGATGAAATGACACAGATGATAACCAACAATGTCACCAAGTAAAAAATAATATGTCTGTACTTGTCCTCCCCACTTTAGCTTTGAGTTGTGACGTTCCTAAATAAACTACATATTTCAGCAGTGTGGTTGTAACAATCGCTGTTTTCAACATCAAATAGATTTTCAGTGCTGCTTTTGTAATTGTGGTAGCATTCACAGTACAGCTACATGTTCCACTGTTTACTGCGCAACCCCAAACAGAAGCTCCTGTCAAAACAATCACTTAGGCAAGCTATTCACCACAACTCAAATCTGTCTGTGAAAGGAATACAAGCTTGCAGCGGTAGGAATAATGACAAGGCAGATGAAGCTAAAAAGTTAAACTGTGTCATATGCTAAACCAGAAATATTTGTGCATGGCCTATTCTCTACAAAACCAGTTTGATGCAATCGGTTTAAATAATGAATTTGATATGTGGTAATTAAAATTGCTACATTTAATAGAGCAGAAAGATGACCATACTTACAGCTATAAAACATGATTTTGTGGATACCCTGTTTAATTATAATGACAATACACTCTCCTGTTCCTTGAGTGTCAAACTCAAGGCCCGGGGGACAGATAAGGCCCGCCACATCATTTTATGTGGCCCGCGAAGACAAATTGTGCATCAAATTTGTGTGTCATTACTAGAATTGTAAATTGTCTTCACTTTTAATATATTTTTTTTAAATATTTGACCAGTTTTTAGTCGTGATTTGAAAACGAGTTATTTGTCAGTTTGCTTTGTAGCTTTTACTGTATATAATATGAGGTGCTCATACATTTATTTGGGTTGACAGTCATAATGGCCCTCCGAAAGAAGCTATGAGCCGGCGCTCGGCCGGGTGGCTGTCCGGGGACGGTGGATGGGGCTCGGTCATGGCTTTTACGCACGCCCGGTCCTATTCTATGGATCTCTCTTCCACCTCCGTGGCTGGAAGTCCACGCCGCCACACACCTGGAAGTTTGTTTTGTTAAATAAAGAGCCGTTTACCAAACCCACGTCTTTCCTTGTACTTTGTTAACGCTACAATCTAGTTATATACTAGATCTGTTGAATAACGACGAGGCTGACGTCAGGGCGCACGTGCGGCGTTGTTGACAAAGGACGAGGAATTTGATCGATGTATTTAATGATTTAGAGTGCACAGATGGTTTGATAATATTATTGCTTATATAATAGTTATTTGATATCTAATTTATATATCGTTATATGGGCCTGTGGAATATTTTGAAGTGCAAGCGCCGTCAGCGACGCGCACCCATTGTTGACAAAGGGCAATCGATGGATTTAATGAATTGGAGTGACACAGATGGTTTTATAAATGTGTTATTTATGTAATAGTTTTTTAATAACTCTGAATGTTACGTCAGGCCCGTTCTCAGCTTTTCGTTTGTGTTTATGTCACGTTAGCATACCTATCGTTTAGCCTGTTGTTGCTCGTTCATGTCTGTTCTTTGTGTTGGATCTTGTCGAATAAATTTCCCCCCAAAATGCGATTTATACTCTGGAGCGACTTATAGCCCGAAAATTATGGTAGTCTGATTAAGTGTGACTAACATCACATAAACAGATTGTTTCATTTCATTTAGTTTCACTTTTCCAACAGGATAATAAATAAATCAAGGTGAAGCTACGTATGTGTAATACACAAGTTCCTTGATATATTTTTGCAATAAAGTAAAAGTGTAGTCGAACAACTTGTTTGCTTGGATATTATTCTCATTTGCAGTTCGCCATTAATAATTTGTTAAAAGTATACTAACTTCTCCATTCCTCAAAGAATTGAAGGACCAAACCTTTTATATATATATATATATATATATATATATATATATATATATATATATATATATATATATATATATATATATATATACTGCAGCTCATGTGTCGGACAAGCGGAGAAAGTAAACACTAAATCAGAATCCCTTTAATTTTTCCAACCCACCATTAGTAATTGTCTGTAATCTACTTTTTAGAATTTCGGATGCATCTATATTACTGGATCCTCCATGTATCATCATGTTCTATATTTCATTAAAAATGATGCATAATTGCCCATTAGTCTTAGACTCCCTAAATCTTATTTGTTGAGTCACGGGCCATGGAATCACTTCGGTTCATTTTAAATGCACTTGTTTAATAAAATAGCATGACCCATCTTTTATTTTTTACGAGCAGCACTCTTAAAGGAAAAGTAGAAACCCCTCGATTGGTCCAAATATGTTCAAGTCTGGCGCTCATGCAATGGAAAAAGGCCACATTCAATAATGAGCATGAGATTTTTTTGGAAAGTCCTCACAAGGATGGTAGCATAATAGGCAAAGAAATAAGAACAGGATGCATTCTTGGTTTATTTTCATCACTGAGCCTGACACAGACTGTGCTGTGCCGCACACAATAGTACACCACCTGGTAGATGGGCGGCTTGTCAAATCTGTGATTGCTATCACAGCCGTCGTGATTTTAAGTCATTACATTTCTCTAGAGTCTTGTGTGCATGAAAATTTAGTCCCACTGATTTCTTTTCTTCAGAAAAAAAAATTGTCACAATGCTGCCTACCGGTGTGTGTACCCCCATTTTTTTCATTGGATGGACGGACGGACGGACGGAAGGAGGGAGGGTTTATTTTTTATGACTAACGCTTCTTTTTGTCTCTCGTTCTGTATCTCTCTCGCGCTCTTTCTCTCTAGAAATTGAGTGATACAGCAAAAGGAACTTTGAGTATCAGCTACTTTGTTATACTGCAAATGCAGTGCGTCCATGTGTGTACGCGCGCGCGTGTGTGTGTGCGTGTGTGTGTGTGTGTGTGGGTGCGTGTGTGTGTGTGTGTGTTTGAGCTTCTAAAAGTGGAGGTGTTCTGAGAAGAGTTTAGTTTTTATTCACTTGCCCTACATTCAAAGTAGATATGGGTCAGCTCGACTCTTTTTATAAGCTGTTCTTATTAAATTTTTTGGGTCAAGTCTGATTCTTTACACCAGGTGCCTTTTCAATAAATAATACCGTATTGGCCCAAATATAAGACAACCCTGATTATAAGACAACCCCCTCTTTTTCAAGACTCAAGTTTGAAAAAAGACTTTTTGAACACCAAATTTGATTTTTATACAGAAAATAATTACAGCACATCTGAAACAAATGATTATAACATTATATTCGAGGGAAAAAGCATGTTATTTTGCCTCATTCAAATCATGCAAACAGTCTATCACATCTTAGTATCGGAACATTCAAAAATGTAAACTAAAGTGCAATCTGTTTCACCATTTTCTGTTATCTCTTCTCTTATTTTCTTCTCTTTTCTTGATTACCGCTATTTTTTATTTTTCTTCTTCGTGACATGGGTTCGCTTTGTCCTGGGGAGTTAAGTTCAGAATTCGCTTTAAAGATATCTGGCGCCATCTAGCGTTGTGAATGGGTATAATGTCTGACCCCGAATGTAAGACGACCCCACTTTTTCAGTCTTATTTCAATGCAAAAAACACCGTCTTATATTCGGGCCAATACTGTACATGTCCCTGATATTTTGGTCATCTCTAATATGCATGGACGTGTGGTGGGACAGTTGTATTCTTTGAGGAATGGAGAAGTTAGTATACTTTTAACAAATTATTAATGGCGAACTGCAAATGAGAATAATATCCAAGCAAACAAGTTGTTCGACTACACTTTTACTTTATTGCAAAAATATATCAAGGAACTTGTGTATTACACATACGTAGCTTCACCTTGATTTGTTTGACCTTCTGCCCTCTGGGAAGAGGTACAGGAGCCTGCGCTCCCGCACCACCAGACTCGCCAACAGCTTCTTTCTCCAGGCTGTTAGGGCCCTGAACTCGCTACCCCCTTCTGCGTAGCGTGCGGCACTGTTGCGCTATTTTCGGGAATGTCTGCTGTACGCGCACTTGCTCCTTTTTTTTTCTGCTCCTCCTATTTATTTATTTATTCATTATTTATTCAGCACGCTTTTGTTATACTTGTTTACTTGTTTGTCTGTTGTGAGCCATGTCTTGTCACCGTGGGATAGGGGGGAACGAAATTTCGGTTTCTTTGTGTGTCTTTGGCATGTGGAGAAATTGACAATAAAGCTGACTTTGACTTTGACTTTGTATGATTTTTTTTTTCCTTAAATGACGGCAAGTGCTAACTAACCAAATTAGTAACATAGCATATTGTGTGTAATGTGTCATCACCAAGTGGCGCTTTTAAAATGAGTCAGACTTGGCAGCTGGCAGCTCACGAGCCTGTCGAGGTGAGCGGAAACCAAGGACAAGGTGGTGAGTGAGCTGACTCCGCAGGGATGACATCCAAAAATAGAAGTGGTCAGATGGGCAGTATTGATCAGTAGGAGGGGTTGGAGATCAACACACTGCTTCCATATCAGAGACCCGTAAGGCAAAATACTGTAAACTCACTTTGAAGAAATCAAGGTTTGCCTGTTAACATCATCATCACACATTTAGCTCTCTGTTGTTACTTGGTATTTGTGTGTTTAAAGTCTCTCTGGTTTCCCCACTTCATTGTCCTGTCTGCCTCTGCATTCAAAAAGGAGTTTATGGTTGCTCTTGCTTAACCTGAGTATTGTCCTCAAAAGGGTACTGCGTGGCCATGCACTTTTTTACTATTTTGGAGCCATCCAAAAGAAGAACGTGTGATTAATCATTTATTATTTTGCAGTGGTTCCAGTTACTTACCCTTATGGTCTGACGGTTTTTTTATTGCAGTTTTGTCCTGAGTGACATCTGCATTTACTCGATTTTTCTCAGCTGACTTTCGGATGGCCCAAGCTGTTCAAACCTGACTTTCCTTTTGCATTATTTTGAGTTGACTATTTTGACAAAGCGGAGCAATCCTTCTGTTCTCTTCTACATCTCTTCCGTTTTGCAAGTCAGAGTCCACTATCTACTTTATTCTTAGTTACTTACCAATGAAAACGTCATACTTGACAAAAGAAAAAAAACTATCGTATTTTGCAACAAACAAATGGAATATCCTGATTATCATACTCAAATCGTCTCAACAATCATAGACAGCTCTTGCAAATACAAAGCGTTGGGTGCAGTGCTGTAAAACATGTCGCCACTGGACACTAGAGCGGTGACGTGTTCTCTGGAGTGACAAATCACGTTTCTCTGTCTGGCAATCTGATGGAAGAGTCTGGATTTGATGGTTGCCAGGAGAACGCCACTTGAAGATAAATTTAAAAAAAAGATCCATAAAGACATGGATGACAGTCTTGGTGTGGATGAACTTGACTGGCCTGCACACAGCTCAGAGAATGAATGAGAGCAGAGACTGAGAGGCACGCCTTTTATTCAAACATCAAAATGCATGACCTCATAAATGCTCTTATGGAAGAATGGTAAGAAAATCCCATGAAGACACTCCTAAACTTTGTGAATAGCCTTCTCAGAAATGTTGCTGTCGTTATAGTTGCAAAGGGTGGATCATATTGAACCTTTTGGAATGTATTAGGAATGGGATGTCATTTAAATTGATATGTGAGTCAAGGCATGTGAGCAAATACAACACAGTAGTATAGTGTATAATAAGACCTCACCGTTTGACTGATTCTAATGAAGACACCAAATGCACTTCATAGTGATATTGACCCACTAGTCAGTAGCACTGCATTGGCTGTCATTAAGTGGAAAGGAGAGGCCAACAGTACCTTGGGGGCGGTGTGCATTGGAGATAGCACCAAAAGAAAAAATGTTTTAATGAGTTGTTGAGCTACTGTACATGTGGTTAGAGTGAAGTGGGGAGATTTTTTTCTGGTGTGCACAGGGCTTATTTCTCCCTGTGAGACATGAGAGCAGTAATTGGTGAGAGAAACTGACAGGGAAGTTAGCCTCTGTCATGGATGGATCTGCTTGTGAGCTCATTTCCCGTAGCAGAACACCAAAACACATCATTTTGTAGCGAGCGTGATTTCAAGACAGCTAAAAGAGAGGTACTGTCATTGTCAGAATGTTAGAAACAGCTCTCCGTAAGTAGTGGTGCACTTCTACACCACTGCAAACAACAAGCACTTGAATACACTTTGCACTGATAAAATAATACCTCGTTGAAACTGTCAATCATACGTGAGCATTATCTCTGTAACGGAAGAATTTAAAGACTTCACCTGTGGGTAGCCAGCGCGAGTCCAGCTTTTTTTGTGCAGTTGCTGATTTAAAAACAAACCACTGCTTTGCCTTACACGTTATTACTACCATAAACATCCAGAGAAAACTGAAGCAATGCACAGTTACACGCAGCGATTCATAATAGGACAAAAAAAAAATCTTTATTTTTGTACTTGTTTACTGTTGGCAAAAAAGAATATAAAGCCCATGTTGCTATACTTGCATCTCATTTTGTCTTTGACAATCAACTATCATAAAAAAAATCATCACCCCGTCATAATTATAGTAAGAATAAAGAAACAAAACAGTAAACGATAACAGTAAGGGATGTATTGACTTTTAAATGATCAATGTCAAGGGGCACGAGAGGAGATTAGACCCGTATGAGGGAGCCAGATTGTCCACAACATTGTAGGTGGTGAGGAGAATCTTGTACTTGAGACTTTGCTGTAAGGGGCGCCCATGAAGGTGATGGAGGTTTTGTGTGATGTGTTCTCTGGAGCAGGAGCAGGGAGCCGTGTTTGGAAGTTTTAGGATGGCAGTAGAAATGAAACTAAGGGTTCATGATGATGCTGAGGTTTGGGATCTACAGAGAAGTGGGGTGACTGAATAACTATATACCAAAGAGTGAGAAATTGGCCACTCACCAATGGTATTGATGGGACGAACTGGGAGAGTGCAGAAATGGTGATGCCAACGGATTAAGGTTGACAGAGGAAGATGGATTAATTGAAGCTTCACTCGGGTGGACGAAAATGGTAGACAACAATGAGGGAGCAGAATCACGACAGTAGGAGGCCTTTAGTGATTTAGAAACTAAGACTACACTATATTGAATTAGATCAATTAACAATATTGGTACAATTTGTACTATAAAACTAGTTGTTATTTATGAAGAAGCATTGCAAATCTAGAAATTGCCATTTGGATGTATAATCCAATATCTGTGTGATGAGCAAAAAAAAAAACGATTTTATAATGTAGTCTATCTCACGCCTCTGTATCTGATAATCACTAAACTGTAAAGTAATGTCACTGCGAGCAGCACCAATAGAATATGAGGCACCTTACTGTAAAAATTCTAGAGCACATGTGTCAAACTCGAGACCCGGGGGCCTGATTCGGCCCCCTATGTCATTTTATATGGCCCGCAAAAGCAATTGAAGAAAATATTAGTGCTGATTTCAAAACTAGTAATCCATTAATTTGTTGTGTACATGTATTCATACGAGAAAATCAAACATTTATTTGGTGTCACTATCATAACGGCCCACTGAGGGAAGCCATAACTGCAAAGTGGCCCTCGATAAAAATGAGTTTGACACCCGAGAGACTGATGGGCATAATGTCGGCTGTCGCAAAGCAATGAGATCTTTAATCAAAGTACAAGGATGAGAACAACGATAATTATCTTTCAAGAAAGACTTGCAGACTCAAGATATGAGAAAGACACAAAGTGTGGATGGCTTTTGATTTCCAGATTGTGCCTCTTTTCAGCATGAAGTTCACACTCTACATCTAGGGGTGTGGCTCCGTGTGTCTTCTTCCTGTCTTCTTCCTGTCGGTCTTGTCATTGTGAGGTTCGGCAACCGCATGACTTCTTCTTGGCTTTCGTTCAGTTGCTGAATCATCACTTTGATTCTCTTCCTGTCTCCTTCCTCCCCGGTAGCCATCATTTCTGTGTAACCCTGCTGCGCTGCCCTGAAGAAATACTCAATTTATGTAACTGCAGTTTATTTTTACGTTACGTAATTATCTGAATAGAATATCAGCCAAAATTTGATTCACTGAAACAATCATGTTGAGCCATTAATAATGGGCACAAGTGAGCCATTCATTTTGCCGATTGGAAACAGCCAGCTCCACGGAGGGTGGGTTTTTTGGTTTGCACTAGATTCTCAGCATCAGTTCAACTCTATCCATAGATGAGGCAAAACATCACCTTGATTGCCCTTTGCCATATAGTCAGGCTGCAGTTTAGCGTGACCAACTTTTGCAGGAAAGGCCAAAGACTTTGTTGTCTGACATCCATCGATCCATCCATCGATCCATCGATCCATCGATCCATCGATCCATCCATCCATCCATCCATCCATCCATCCATCCATCCATCCATCCATCCATCCATCCATCCATCCATCCATCCATCCATCCATCCATCCATCCATCCATCCATCCATCAATCCATTTTCTGAACCACTTCTCCTAACGAGGGTCACGGGTGTGCTGGAGCCCATCCCAGCGGTCTCTGGGCGAGGTACACCCTCAACTGATTGCCAGCCAATTGCAGGGCACATACAAGATTCAAGATTCAAGATTCAAGATTCAAGAGTTTTTTATTCGCCATGTTTGAGCATGCCAAACAAGGAATTTGACTTCGGTAAATCACAGCCTCTGTTCAACATTTAGGTGACTAACAACAACACTCAGGACATGTGAAGAACGAAAGATATTCTCAAACACCCCCTGATCTTAAACTCCCAAGAGGGCAAGGAAAAACTCAAAACTCCAGCTCGGGGAAATGAGAAACCTTGAGAAGAGACCACAGATGGGAGGGTCCCTCTTCTAGGATGACCAGGCTGCAATGGATGCAGAGAGGACACATAGTCCAAACAGTGTAGACAAAAAAGGTGTGGCAAGCGGGATGTTATTGCACAGTAATGACTCTGAGACTCTACGAGTGGTGTGAGTTCATCAGAGCGACAGCCTGGGGGAAGAAGCTGTCTCTGTGTCTGCTGGTTTTAGTGTACAGAGCTCTATAACGGCGTCCGGAGGGGAGTAGTTCAAACAGGCTGCAACCTGGGTGCGAAGGGTCTGTTGAGATGTTACTTGCACGTTTCCTGGTCCTGGACAGGTACAAGTCTTGGATAGATGGGAGGTTGATTCCAATTATCTTTTCTGCAGTCCTTATTGTCCGTTGCAGTCTGTGCTTGTCTTGTTTGGAGGCCGATCCAAACCAGACAGTGATGGAGGTGCAGAGGACAGACTGGATGATGGCAGTGTAGAAGGTCTTCAGCAGCTCCCGTGGCAGGTTGAACTTCTTGAGCTGTCTCAGGAAGTACAGCCTCTGCTGGGCCTTCTTCCGGACAGAGTCTATGTGGCCGGTCCATTTCAGGTCCCGAGAGATTGTGGTTCCCAGGAACTTGAAGGTGTCTGTGGAGAGAATAGTATTACTGCGGATAGTGAGGGGTGAAAGTGGTGAAGGGCCTCGCCTGAAGTCCACTGTCATCTCCACGGTCTTGAGCGGGTTCAGGTCCAGGTGGTTTTGGCTGCACCAGTGGACCAGCCGCTCCACCTCCTGTCTGTACGCAGTCTCATCACCGTTCTGGATCAGTCCGACGAGAGTGGTGTCGTCTGCATACTTCAGGAGCTTCACGGAAGAGTCACTTGCGGAGAAATCGTTGGTGTAGAGGGAGAAGAGCAGTGGGGAGAGGACACATCCCTGAGGGGCTCCAGTGTTGGTGGTCAGGGTGTCAGATGTGATGCTCCCCAGCCTCACACGCTGTCTCCTGTTGGTCAGGAAGCTGGTGATCCACTGACAGGTGGAGGAAGGCACCGCAAGCTGGATGAGCTTCTGTTGGAGGATGTCAGGAGCGATGGTGTTGAACGCCGAGCTGAAGTCCACAAACAGGATCCTGGCGTACTTTCCTGGGGTGTCCAGGTGTTGCAGGATGTAGTGCAGTCCCATGTTGACCGCATCATCCACCGACCTGTTTGCCCGGTAGGCAAACTGGAGGGGGTCCAGCAGGGGGCCCGTGACATCCTTCAGGTGGTTCAGTACTAACCTCTCGAAAGATTTCATGACCACAGATGTCAGTGCAACAGGTCTATAGTCATTCATACCTGTGATGGCGGGCTTCTTGGCCACTGGAACGATGGTGGAGCTCTTGAAGCACGAGGGCACCTCACACAGCTCCAGGGAACGGTTGAAGATCCGTGCAAAGGTGGGCGCCAGCTGCTCAGCGCAGACTTTCAAGCAGGAAGGTGACACGCCGTCTGGGCCCGGTGCCTTCCTGATCTTTTGTCTCCGGAACATCTGGCGCACTTCCTCCTCACGAATCTGGAGTGCGGGCGCGGCCTCTGCAAGAGAGAGAGTCGGTGACCACAGTGATGGAGGTGTGGACAGAGCAGTTGTGGGGGGAGGTGAGTATGTGGATTGTGTAGATTGTGCTGCAGAAGGTCCCGTTGTGTGGGAGGACCGATCAAACCTGCAGTAGAACCTGTTTAGCTGGTCAGCGAGCCTTGGGCTCTCCACAGGACGGGGGGTTCGTTTCTTGAAGCCTGTGATGCTCTGCAGGCCTTTCCACACTGTTGAGGGATCAGGATTGGCAGAGAGGTGTCTCTCCAGGCTCTCCCCGTAACACCTCCTGGCTTTCCTGACCTCTCGGTTCAGTGTGTTTCTGGTCTGCTTGAACAGGTCCCGGTCGCCGCTCCTGTAGGCCTCCTCCTTGACTTTGCGCAGCCTCCTAAGGTTCGGTGTAAACCAAGGTTTGTCGTTGTTGTACGTGCAGAAGGTCTTAGTCTGCACACACAGATCCTCACAAAAACTGATGTATGATGTGACAGTGTCAGTGAGTTCATGCAAGTCTGAATTTGCAGCTTCAAAAACACTCCAATCGGTGCAGTCAAAGCAGCCTTGGAGGTCCTGCCTTGACTCCACTGTCCACTTCCTGACAGTCCTCACCACAGGCTTAGAAGTTTTTAGTTTCTGTCTGTAGGCAGGGATCAGATGAACTAGGCAGTGGTCCGAGAGTCCTAAAGCTGCACGAGCCACAGAGTGGTATGCATCCTTAATTATGGTGTAGCAGTGGTCCAGTGTCTGTGCCCCTCTGGTGGGACACGTTATGTGTTGTCTGTATCTGGGGAGTTCGTGTGCGAGGTTCGCCCTGTTAAGATCACCCAGAACAATGATTAGTGAATTTGGTAGAAGTCTCTCCATGTCTGTCACCTGGTCAGCCAGCATCTGCGTGGCTTCACTCGCACGTGCGTGTGGTGGGATGTAAACAGCCGCCATGACGATCGAGGAGAACTCCCGTGGTGAATAGAACGGCCGGCAGTTTATGAAAAGTGTTTCTAGGAGAGGGCTGCAAAACTCTTTCAACACCATGACATCGGTACACCAACGTTCATTAATGTAGAAACAGAGACCACCTCCCTTTGATTTTCCGGAGAGCTCCGCGCTGCGATCTGCACGCGTTAGCCGAAACCCAGCGAACTCCATGGCGTGGTGGGGGGTTCGTTCGCTAAGCCACGTCTCAACAAAACACAGCGCGGCGGATCTGCTGAAGTCCGTGTTCCTTGAAGTGAGGAGCAGCAGTTCGTCCATCTTGTTCGCCAGGGAGCGGACATTCGCCAGATGAATTGACGGTAGGGCAGAACGGAACCCTCTCACCCTCAGCTTTACGAGGGCTCCCGCTCGTTTTCCGCGTCGCCGCCGTCGCGCTAGCTTGTATAGCACCGCCGCTCCGGCTAAAATCTCCGACAAACAGTCTGTATCAGAGAGAACAGGAGAGAAAATACCAGAAGAAGACTGACCGATGTTTAACAGTGCTTCTCTAGTAAAAGTGATCCGGGATGGACAGCAGAAGACACAGAAAACACACAAAATAAGACAAAGAAACAGAGAGCGACTCACCGTGGCAGCCATCCGCGGCGCCATACAAACAACCATTCACACTCACAATCACACCTAAGCACCTTGACAATCAAATTACATCATGCCCACATTGTACCTCTGTTCTGGAAAGACAACTAAAAGTTTATGACCATTGGGAAAGAGTATACACAACTGTATCCATCCATCTGCCACTTTTACCACTTGTCCCCACTAGGGTTGTAGGTGTGCTTAAATCTATCCCAGTTGACCTTGGGGGAGGGGCAGGGTACAGACTGGACTGGTCGCTAGTCAATCACAATGCCCCTTTGGACAAAAACAAGCAGTCAAACTCACATTTATAGCAACAGGTAATTTAGAGCTTTCAATTAACCTGAGATGTGTGTTTTGGTGATGTGGGAGGAACGATAGGGAGAAAACCCACGCAAACAGATGTTCCACTGAAGATTTACCTAAATTACCTAATCTGAAGACCTAAATGTGCTGACTGTGAGGTAGACATAGAACCATTATTCTATTGTGCTCCTGATTACTTTTTGTTTTAAATATAGGGTTAGTAGTATTAAATGTGGACTGACCAACCTCAATAAATGGTATTTGAGTTGCGCTGTATCACAGTATCATTGTATCATTTTTATTCAGGTTGGTGAGAACAAAATATTGGGGATTGAATTATAATGTGTGCTGACATTTTCCAGGAGGGCCTCTTCAAACTGTAATTGCGAATCCCTTACTCCGTAGTACACTGAATTACTGAAAGCTTGTTTCCACCCTTTCATTTTACATCACTGCACTAAAAACTGTTGGTGCTTTATTAGCCCCACCGAATACGATGTGTCTGCAAAATGTTATGAGTAGAAATGGTCCGATCGATCGATTGCAGATCTTGATCAGCCCAGGATCAGCAATGTTGATCAAAGCCTTCCATTGCCGATGACAAAAAAAATGTCCCAATAAGGGGTTTCTTTTTATGTTCTTAAAAAAAGTATTTTTGGGATTCTGAATTTCGGTGAATATGTTCCTTTTGTCAGATCATATAGTCAATAGACCTCCCAAAACCCTTATTGGGTCACCTTTGTTTATGAGATAAATGTGCATGCACATCCGTGTGTATCTGTATAACTATAAATATGCAGTGATGAACTTGACCTAATTACACATCCCTTGCTATGGTTTCCAGCTCGAGGCAGGTGTGTGTGTGTGTGTGTGTGTGTGTGTGTGTGTGTGTGTGTGTGTGTGTGTGTGTGTGTGTGTGTGTGTGTGTGTGTGTGTGTGCGTGCGTGCGCGCGTGTGTGTGTGTGTGTGTGTGTGTGTGTGCGTGCGTGCGTGCGTGCGTGCGTGCGTGCGTGCGTGCGTGCGTGCGTGCGTGAGAGAGAGGGAGAGAGAGAGAGAGAGAGAGAGAGAGAGAGAGAGAGAGAGAGAGAGAGAGAGAGAGAGAGAGAGAGAGAGAGAGAGAGAGAGAGAGAGAGAGAGAGAGAGAAATATAGGAGAAGTAGCAATTTGACACTTATGTACCTTTTTTCCCAGGAGGCCATATGGAGGAGGGCAATGAACCTGCTTCACTGAATGGCAGATTTGGGCCAATTAAGCTAGAATTGAAACATGGACCACGCAAATACGCTCCCATGCACAGGCACACACACACACACATACACACACACACACACACATTCATGTCGTTCACACTCTGGCATCTCATGACAACACCCTGTATTTACACTCTCGCCCTGAGCCACTTAGGCAGGTACTGGGCCTGTTTTGTACCCACACAAAAACATACATGCACATACTACATGGACTTTTTATGCACACACATTCACCGCAGTCTCACCCTCCCTCACTCTCTCAAAGCGACATCCACTGCACCAAGCTATTCCTTATACGCTCATATAACATTCACATAGATCTTCAACTTTTACCCTTCAAATGAGCTCATTTTATTCCCAATGGACAACTCCTCATTCCAAGTGATTCTCCTCCAGTGCAAGGAATCATTCAGGAATATTCATAGTGGATTTTTTTTTTTCTCGATTGCATTCCAATTTCAGTGCAACACACCCAGTCCCCTCCCAGGGGGGAAATGGCTGGGCTCTTCTCACACTGATGCATACAGAATAGAACATGAGAGGGGTTTTTTTTTTTGTTTATTTTGATTGGATTTTTTATTGTGAATGCTTGCCCGTTGTACTATCGACACAAAAGACACAACCGCAAAACACAAATGTTCAATCCCAATTCAGGGTTCCTCAATAATTCATAACGCTATTGCGGTGCTCGGCGCAGCGAGAGAGGGGAAGACAGTGAGGGAAAGGGAAAGCAGGAGGTGGAGGGGAGTGGGTTTTCCTATGAAAGGGAGTCTTAAGAAGGGAATTTTAACTGGAGACAGTAAATGACTGACTACAAACAGGCTGTCAACCTCTCAAATCTGTGCCCTCTCGTTTCTCCATCTGACTTACAGTATTCCTCATTAGATCCACTTTTCCCTTTCTCCTTGTCTCCTCGTTTAAGTAATTCAGAGGTTTCCCTGCTCTTTTATTCTCTCCTCGTGTTTGTATAATCACCCCTCTACAGAGCCTTGATCAGAGGGCAAGTCTTGCCATTACAACCCGTCAGAACATACGCAAGATATGAGAGGGAGCAGGGGGTATCTCAACCAGGTCGTTCCAATGAAAATGACCGCTGACCTTGAATATGTGATCGCTCCCACTTCTCCATTGGGAGGTTACATCATCTCATTCACAGTCCACCCTGCTCCCCGCTAGACTTTGACTCATAAACATGAAACCCTGTTTTCTTACTATTCAGACAACCTCAGACCTCTTGGCCATATCGTCGATGCTTTTTTTCCTTTTGATTCCTGCCATGATATGGGCTGTATCCTGTCACCTGAAAAGAGAGAGAGAGAGAGAGAGAGAGAGAGAGAGAGAGAGAGAGAGAGAGAGAGAGAGAGAGAGAGAGAGAGAGAGGGATGGCAGGGGGTAACAAGAAAGCGTAAGAATCTGCGCCGAATGTGGGAAGGCGAGCAGGCGCAATGGGAAAATAAAGAAGGAGAATATGTCTGCCGGCGTTGTGCTCATAGAAAGAGAAATAAAAATGATGTAAGTGCAAAACAACAAATGTGAGCAAAAGAAGAGATGACAAGTGTATCAAATGCAAAAGTACAGAGCAAAAAATTTGATAAATGTGTAGAGGAACACAAATAGGGTAATGGTTTTTTTTTCTCAATGTACACACACTCATGAAGTACAATAGAGGCTCCTGCTTTGCTTTTTGAAACATGATTTTACAAAATACTGTGTAAATGTGAATGTGAGGTGGGAAATTAGAAGTAGAAGCTTGTCATTAGTTTTAATGTTTTTTTTAATCAATCAAAAATACTTCTTCAGACTTCTTTGAAATTGATCCACCAAATTTTCAGCTATGAAACACAGATATGAAAGGCCTTCTGTTTGTAACCTATAAGAGTAAAACAAATTGATGTTGTGTCACAAAGCCACTCTATAAAATTTACACTGCGTATGGAACAACCCAAGATGGCAGAGCCACTCTATCAGCAGCCGTCCGCAATGTGAACAGAAAAATGCGTCTGTGCTGCGAAACAGATAAACCGCATCATTACAAAGCTCCCTGTGGAAATATAAAGAGCAGCTGTCATTCGGTGTTCCTTTTTATCCAAATTCACATGCGTGATCGTGCAGTTGAAGACTCATTCATCATCACGTAACCAACAATTCACAAATACAACCGTGCCCAAAATTGCTTGTTCAAGTAAATATTTACATGATGCGCCAAGATGATAAAGATGCAATGCACCAAACATTTTGGCAGTGTTGTTTATCAAACAAACCCTGTGTATGCTCATATTTTTCAGGAATGTAGTTGAAAATTATGCAAAAAAATATGCACATTATGTTCAAACTGGACGCAAGCATTATACTTGCACATATACTTTATATACTATGCACATATGGGTGAAGGAGAGCAGTAGAGATGGACCTAAGGGGATCGAATATCTCTGCCCACTCTGCATGTTCATTAATTTTTTTTTAGCTCTGTCTCAAATGTTTTATAGTCACTGTTCATTCAATTTCTGTGCACACTCTAATTCACTCATTAGACGCACAATCACTCAGTACAGTGGGCGAACATCATTGATGGCAGCTCATTTCTTTTCTCAGTTGGGCCGTGAGATGTTTGCAAGCTGGGCTGTGATTGGCCATTACCTGAGCCCCGAGTAACCTTGATGTCACGTTCAGTCGACTACAAGTGACAAAATGGCCACCCCCCTAAGATAGAGTAGATCATTTTGATGTTTTGTTGCTGTTGTTTTATGCATAAGTCGAAGCTTTGCGTTGATTTTGGTCAGCAATAGTTTTCAGCTTGGCATTTTTGCGCAGTCTTTAGTCACGAACACTGACCTCAACTTAGGCAGTTCATTTGATGTTGTTCTGGTTTGCTGTATGACCTCCTGGATGCGTCACTACTGTGCTCTTGTGATTTTTATAGGCCAGCTACTCCTGGGAAGGTTAGAGGTTCTCAATTTGTGGATAATGGATCTCACTGTGGATCGTGGAATACTAAAGCTTTAGCTTTGTAACCCTTTCCAGACTGATAGTCATTTTCATAACGTGTCAGTTGATAAGTTAGTTCCTTTATTTCTGATCCGTTCCTGAATTTTATTGGATATTGACAGTTTGTTGCAGCTTGGTGGGCAGATTCTCTTTTTGAAGAGGTTTGGAGGAATCAAGCTTATATGTGGTCAATGAATCTTCATCCAGCTTTACTAAAAATCTGATTAGCCACCTTTAAGTCATGATTTAACAACTGGGGTGAATATTTTTTCACACAGTGCCAGGTATCTTTGCCGGGACACATTTTAAGAAGGGTGAAATTTATTTGGCTCAATCATGTATTAGTTTTCATTTTATATCCCTCTGCTGTTTCATTGGTGTTCATTTTTTCCACCTTCAATGTCTGCCACGGAGACATCTCTTCTGAGGCCTGACACGTCACATTCAAGCTGAGAAAATCCGATACTGTATATGCTCTGGAGCTGTTGTGGATCTATGCAACCCACTGAGACAAGTGTAGGATGCATACTGTATGAAGAAGAATATTAAAATAATCATTTTCTGGTCTGACTTGTGGAGTAGCCTCCTGCCGCGGTCTATATCCACTTTGATCCCAGCCTGCCTAGGAAACCTCATTATCCTCGCTGAATACTTCCTGAAGGACTCTGCTGATCAGTAAATGCCACAAGTTCCACTCCCTGCTGTCTCATCACAAAGAGAAGAGCAGCAAGATGACGATCAATCTCTATTCCTCACTTATTTCTCTCCCCTTTTCTTACCATTCAAGGCTCTGCGGAGAAAAGCAGTATGGAATAAATCACTCATCATGCACTTACTGTATAATGGAGCAAATGCACACTCTTTCTGCAGGCAGTATTTGTTGAGCACGGCATCTCTAAACTCTTATTCAGCCCTTTTTGCCACCCAAACACAAACATGCGGAATAGCTGCACTTGTGGACAGAAGCAATATTTCTGCTCTGCCTCTGCCTCAGGGGACATCTGATGAATTAATGAGATGTCAGCACATATGTCACGCCCTTAACCACTCAATCACCTCCAAAGACAAACAACTTCTGTAGAGGCATAGATACAAGTTTGTGTCTTGTGGGATGTTTGACTTTAATAAAATATGTGGACAATAAATTAATCACTCTCATTTTGACATTGAAATCTATCTAATTAGTGGCTGAGGCAAGGCAAGTCAAAAAGCAGGGCAGCCTTATTAAAAGAGCACAATTCATGCACATGTGCTTTATTTAAAGTACAACATAGGCTTAGGGTCAAGTCCAAGTACCGGGTCATGAATCTCCTCTTTATTTTTTTCCAACCTGGTAGCTCTTGAATCCTCTTGATATTTCAGTGTCCCTCTTCTGTGCATGTCCAAACCATTTCAATCTGGCCTCTCTAGCTCCAAACCATAAAGTCTTTGCTGAGATCATTCCTGGTGCTGTCCCTCCTCGTCACTCTCAAAGACATTCTCAACCATTTCAACTCGGCATTTCCAGCTCTGTCTCTCGTCCTCTCATCATTTCTACAACCTCAGAGCCATACGATGTTGCTGAACTTACTGCTGTCCTAGAAACTTTTCCTGTCACTTTAGCTGGTGTGCTCTCGTCACATAGCACCCCTGTCACTTTTCCTCTACCAGCGTCATCCGCCCTGTATTGTTTTCTTCACCTCTCTTCTACAGTCTCCATTGCTCTGAGCAGTTGAAGTGCACCTTCTCCATCTACTCCTTGTAACCTTACCATTGCACGGCCATTCCTTTCACACCCACACATACTCTGTCTAGCTACAAATGACCTTCGTTCCTCACCAGTCCAATGCATTTCAGTTCTTTTCTTCTCACTGCAGATCACAATGTCAATGACCGTTGATAACTGCTGCTAATCTCATTTGCCTATCATCACAGCAACAAAAACGGATTCCAAGCCAATTATTGATGGAGTTCAACCTCCATCTTGACAAATTCTGTCAATCCACCAGCAGACCTCACCAATCTCTTTCTATTTATTCCCATACATGTGCTGGACTAGTCTCCAGATTTCCTCATACAGTACCACAGAAAACACCTGATTTCAGTATTCTTGAGAACAAAAAAAGCATTCCCAAGTGTTGGACCTATAAGAGCTGATTAAGGAATTTTCAAGGGCTCAGTCTTCTTTTGAAATCTTTGGAGGGGAATGCACAGAATGGCAATGGTGTGCGTCTTAGTACTATAGTGTGCTAGTTGACATGGGTGAGATACATTCAACTGCCATGGCTTAATTCCCCTCTGTTGCCTCATTCATATTAGTCCCGTGACAGTAGTTCATTCGCCCAGTCTACATTTTGCACTAAGTCAGCTGGGATAGTCTCTAAGGCAAGGCAGCTTTATTTATATAGCACATTTAATACACAAGGCAACTCAATATGCTTCATACAAGCAGGGAAACAGCATGTACAAACATTTACAAACACAACAATGACAGAAGCAAAGCACAGAGTAAAGTAAAGAATTAAGAGTGTGTTTCAAAAGTGACAAAAACAAAAACAGATTTAAAGATGTTTAGAAGATCTAAATCAAATGGGATAAAAAGCGAACTCGTTGACCTGGATTTAAAAGCATTCACTCTTGGGGCTGACCACTTCTGTTGACAGCTTTTTCTATTTCCGTGAAGCATAACAGCTAAATGTATCGTCACCATGTTTGCTTTGTACTCTGGATTGACCCAAGTCTGCAGATCTCAGAGGCCTACTGGGCTTATATTCAATCATCATTTCTTTATTTTAGTCAGGATCCAAACTATTCAGTGATAGACATGTAGCAACTATCAAAATGTATTCTACATCTGATTGAGAGCCAGTGTAAATCCTTTAGGACTGGAGTAATATGTTCTGCTTTCTTTGTTCCAGTCTGAACCCAATCTGCAGCATTCCGAAAGAGCTGCAGCTGTCTGATGCTCTACTGGAGGTAATAAGTTTCTCCTGGTCTGCCTGGAGCATTCAAACCTTCCGTCTAGATATATTTTTCCAGTTTTAGTAATTGATTTTTCCTATGCTTGCTGAAAGTCAGGTGTGAGTCTATCAACACCCCAAGATTTTTGACGTGAAATTTTCAAAACAGTAACTCCAGGTGTTTTCTAACAACAATCCTATTTTCTTCATTGCTGGAAACAATTACCTCTGTTTTGTTTTGGAAATGTTGGTTCATCCAGTTGTTTGCTCTAAACGACGACACAATGCGTTAATTGAACTGCTGTTATTTGGGGACATTGATAAATATAGCTGTGTCATCTGCATGACAATGATAGCCAACTTTAGCGTTCTGAGTCATTTGACCCAAATGGAACATATGCAGACTGAGCAAAAGGGGTGCAAAGATTGACCCTTGAGGGACCCCACGTGTCATGGCCATTCAAAACTACCAATGGTCACTAAGTAAGCCCTAAGTAGGACATGAACCATTTCCTTAAAGTAGGACATTAACCATTCCATTTAATCCCACCAAAGTTTCCAACCCACGCAACAATATATTATAATCAATTACATCAAATGTTTTACTGAGATCAAATAAAACTAGCACTGACACCTTGCTTGTGTTACCCTTCAAGCTAACATCATTTAGTACTTGAGGATTGTTTCTATTTTGTGAAGATGTTGGAAACCTGACTGGAATTTTTCAAAATGTCTGTTCTGTATACTTTCTACAACCATAAAGAGGAAGATTGATTAATGGGTGGGAATTAATTTATTTCACTATTAGTATCCAGTTAATGTTATTCACTTTTCACTTGACAGTCTAACGTGATTGTTTCTCAATGCCCAGGCAAAGGCATTGTTTTCCAACCTCAATGTTGTTATCCTCCTTGTAATAAAATAACTATAGTGGGACTCAGGAGCACTTTGTACAAATGCCTTGTCATTCTCTTTGCCGCTACTCGACCCAGGCTCTTTTCTGCAGTGCACCATGGGGGATTACTGCAAAGTGATGCGTCCCTCTCTCTCTCACAGCTAATGAAAATCCACTCCAAGGACAGGATTAAGACCAAAAATCAGCCTGCAGTCTTTTTGAAAAGATTTGTGTATTTTTTTCTAATTATGTATAGCTTTGTTGAGATTGATGTTTAAGGCCATTGGAACACTGCAAGACTGAAATTTCCACACTCTCTTCTGGCCACCGCTGGTCTGCTTCATTATACAGCAGAAAGATGAATTGTTTTTTCTTACATTGTGAGAGGCCACAATACATGGCCAGAGGAGAGATCATAATTAGTGAGTTAATTATACATTTTAATTCTGACTTAGTTGACCTAGTTATTTACATTATTTCTATTGTTCATGGTGGCAGCAATTGTGAATAACTTGAAAGAAACAATCACAAGATACTGCATGTCAAAATTGCAGGCATGTGCCAGGGCCTGACCATGCATAGTTGCGGTAGTATTTTTTATATTCAAAGTGGCATTCACAACTGATTGTATGACTTATCCACAGATTGCCTGATGTTCCAGAGTCGCATGGGGTTCTTTTATCCTTCTGCTCTGGCTCTCTGTGACTTTGTAAACTAAATTATGAGTAATCAATATAAATTTAAACCACTTCTTTCATTTTTAAATGTTGTTTTAAATCTGATTTGAATGGTTACGCTGCACTTGTAATATTAAAATAAAATATGTTCTTTTATGTCTTTCTCACTCAAAAAAATGCTTCACAAGTGCAGCTGTGCAGCATCTGGCATCAAAATTTATTGAGCTATTTGAACCCCGAAAGGCAAACAACGTAAAAATCCAAGAAAGGCAAAGTTTCTAAAAAAAAAAACAGAACATTCAATTCTATGCGCCACATAAATTATACTAAAACAAGACAACGCTCCCGCCTCATACTTGTCGTCCTGCAATTGGGTGTGGAAATGAAGATGAAGTTTACAGCCCTGATCTTTTGATGCTCTACGCTCAGGAGCAAAAATCACATGGTAAAGTTCTGAAAATAAAAACACATTTGTACCCTTGTGATTCTTATGCATTAATGCAACTCGTGTCCTCTATCTATCATACTTATCCTTGCTCTTTTATATATTGCTTATTTGCCTTGTAGTTTAATACCTACACCCCCCCCCCCCTTACATGAAATAGTTGAGCCAAATACAAAATACTCTATATGTCCACCAAAAGAATGTAATATAGAAGTCTATAAAAAAAAATAATAATAATAAATAAACTTGGGTAGAGCAACAATAATGTTGTCAGTTCGCTTCAAACCTCAGGTGCTGATTGTCCCATTGCAGATAGGGTTAACACACACAAGAAAAAGCACCAGAACTGCACTGCGACATTAAGTATCACAATTTTATTACAAAAATTAAATTATTCATCTCTCAGGTTTGCCATGCTTGGAGCATATAACAATGCAGTAAAAAACCCACACCCAAATATAATAAAGCAGATTTCAACATTGCTTTCACAGCACTCTGTCATTCATGCTGTTACTATACAGATACTGTAACATTCCTAATACAGAGCAGTACAAACACCTGCCAAAACACGTGATGGATAACAATCCCAAACAATAAATTGAATCAGAGTCAAGAAAGAGAAAATCCAAATGAAATAACACTTAATTTGCAACTTAAAACATTGTGTGCGCTGAATATTTGTACCAGCCCAAGGCACCCAGGCTTTTTAACAATGTTGGCAAGTCGGCGATATTCTTACAGAAACACTTGAAGCGAACGACACATACAAACTGACTTGTACCACAGTCTGGGTCCTCTGCTCCTTCCGTTCTCTTTGTCAGTCACAGTGGAAGTTCCGGAGGGGCCTTGGAGAAAGAGGAAGGAGGAGCAGGAGGAGGAGGAGAGGGTAGAGGAAAAAAGCCTCAACATCTTGTCACAGCATCAACTACTGACAAGAATTGACAAGGGTCCCTCTGAGAAACAGGTGGGAAATGTTACGTAATTCCTTGCTTGGATGGTGACTTGTCCACACACGGTTGCCAAATGCTAGTTCCAGACGAAAGAAGCCAAACCAAAAAAATTAAGTTGTGCTTTCAACTGAACCCCTCAGAAAAAACAACCTGAGGTTTCCCAGAATGAACCCCCCTCCCCTCCCCCAGGATGAAAACTGTTCTTCAGCATATAAATACTTGGGAATGGCAGAAATCCCAGCTTGAAGCTTACAACTAAAGTCAAGATCAAATGGCCTCTAACAAACATCAAATGAAGACGAGAGCAACATAAACTCAGAAATACACAGAGGCCGTATCTCCATGGCTTCAATTCAGTTCAGTTGGCTGAACGACAAGGCTCAAAGGACCATTTAGTTGCTCCTCCAAATATTTCAATGTTGCTCTCCGTCCAAGAGAGCACATTGCCGGCCGTTGCTTTACTGTTGCAGGTTGCCAAGTTGTAGATTTCAGTGATGGACAGTTTCCTATTCCAGATGTTTAGGTTTGCCAGCTCGCCTACGAAGGCTTGTGTTGCATCAAAGCCTCCTCCGAGTGTATCCTGCAGAAGGAGACAAAAAAAAAAAAAAAACAAGCAGTAGTTAAAACACAAATGTGGTGGCTTCATTCGTTTTAAATAACCTGTCCAAGCTGACATTGGGTGAGAGTACATGCTAGATTTGTCATCAGCCATTTACATCAGATATATTTGTATCTTTCTTTCTTATCTTTTCTTTTTTCAAACAAGAACTCCAAACTGTATTTCCCTTTTAGAACCTTGTTTGTTCGCCTTGTTGGTAAGCCATTAAATATTCAGTTGAGCATTTCTTTGCACCTTATGCCATACTTTGAACTTGAATGCATCTAAAGTCACACAAGTTTGCATTTACGTACTATGTGTTTTCAAAAAAGTATATAACGTTATCACAACATAGGAAAGAAGCACATGAAAAGCCATCAGGGCTGCTCAGTACCTTCTTGTGGAGTCACGCAACGTCAACATCATTAATATAAAAGGATGGAATGAACGAGTAACAGGTCACAGTGAAGAGACGTGACCCCCAGGCACAAGCGGTAATCCTCCCTCTGCATTCGTCAAAGTTGGGTGTGGCTTCATTTTTTTCTTATTTGATAAATATTCTTTCTTTTCCCTCGCAGTGATCATTTCTTGAAATAATTATTTCATTTTGTTGCACGTGTCTCATTTCCTGTGGTGATTTGTATGCTTGTATTTAGTTAAGTCAATCACTTGCCAAAATCAGCAAACAGGTATGCTCAACTTTGGCGCAAACTAGAAATGACATTTTACTGCTGCACATTTGCACATGTTGATTTACCTGCTCCTGTCCCAAGACGAGCACCCCTTCAGGTTTGATGGGGTGATAGGGGGCCAAATTTTCACCATTGCCCCTCATCACACCATCCTGAAAGGCCTCCCACATCCCGTCTCGGGTGGTCCACGTGATGCACAAGTGATGCCATTTGCCGTCATTGATGAGGAAGGGCAGCTTTGCAACCTGCGGCAAATACACACTTCCATTTAAATCAGGATTCAGGCCGCATCATTTCCATCTTGAAAACCTTGCTGCAGATTGTTCATTCAAATGTATAGTTTAGCTTTCTGTCTGTTGTGTCACACTTACCTTGTCATTAATGAGAATCTCCATTGGGTTGTTTCCCCATTCAATCAGCACCAGCTCGTTGGCCTGACCAGGGACAGCGTAAGAAAAGGGTGTCCCCACCCCTGGTGAGGCATTGGACTTGATCCACAGACACACAGTGAAGGAGTACATCTCGGGCAGACTCCTCTTGGCTTTGGCGTACATGTAGTTGGTTCTCAACGGGAATGTCAGCTGGAACTTATCCGTGGGTCTGTTTTCTTTGCCTGCACATGAGATTAATGTCAGTCTGTCTGTAAAGGTTTGCTTCTGCTCGCTCTGGGAATTCTTTTCTATTTAATCGGTGTCTTTAGGGATTAGGAAGAGGACAGAGTAACATTAATCAAAATTCATGTTTATGGGCATGAGGCAACAATGCAGATGTGATTAGAATTCATATGAGGACAACTCAAGTGTGACAAATGGAAGACATTATTTTCTACCTTGCTACTTGAAGTACCAAGCAAGACTACCTGCGATTGCTACAGTATTTCCCCTGGGAACCTGATACACGCATGACACGTTCATGCATCCATCTATTTTCTATACCATGTTTTCCTCACGCGGATCACTGGCGATAAGGAGGCAGAACACGACCTGGACTGGTGGCCAGCCAGTCACAGACCAGAGGGATATAAAACTGTCTAAACTCACAATCACATTAATGGGCGATGTCGAGTCTTCATTTAGCCCACAGGTGTCAAACTCAAGGCCCGGGGGCCAGATACGGCCTGCCACATCATTTTATGTGGCCCGCAAAGACAAATTGTGCATCAAATTCGTGTCATTACTAGAATTGCAAATTGTCTTTACTTTTAATAATATCTTTTTTTTAATATTTGACCAGTTTTTACTCGTCTGATTTGAAAACGAGTTATTTGTCAGTTTGTTTTGTAGCTTTTACTGTATATGATATGAGGCGCTCATACATTTATTTGGGTTGACAGTGGTAATGGCCCTCCGAAAGAAGGCTACAATGCGGCCCGCGAAAAAAATGAGTTTGACACCCCTGATTTAGCCTAATATGTTTTTGAATGTGGGATGAAGTTGGAGAGCTCGGAGAAAAAATACGCGCTGAAGGGCACGCACGCGCGCGCGCGCGCACGCACGAGTTGGATAGCTGAAAAAGCCTCATAAATCCTCCAACTCGCCTAAGTGCGAATCACCTTTCGGCATTATCTCTCCGCAGCAGAAATGTACTTGTAATCACTTAAGACTTTTTTCCCGTGTTGTTCCTCTTCTTCTTCCTCTTGTTCTACTTTTTTTTTCTGTTCCAAGTCACACTGTCAGCGTTTGGCAGTGAAACGGCAAAAGGCGAAAGGGCAAACTACAAGCAGTAAGATATGCAAAGCAATGCAGCTCTCTACTCAATGCGCGCGCAAGGCGATAGATGCCGCAGCAGAAAGCAAGGGGGAAAAAAAAACATTCGACTCCATGGGAGCTCGAGAACTCATCGTATTAGGGCTTCGAGCGGATGATGTGCCCTTGGGCAATAAATTGTCTTAAATACACCCCCCCCCCCCCCTTTTTTTTTTTTTTTTTTTTTTTTTTTTTTTTTGCGGTAGAGATCCAATGTACGCACCTTTCTCTAAGTCTGTGATGCGGTGATGCAGAGAAGTGAGCGTGGACTCCACTCGGTTCCGTTGGTCGCTGTCATTTCTGGAACCACTTTTGGCTTCTTCTAATGTGTTGACCCGAGACAGAACTTGCTTCTCCATGTCATCTATCTTGTTTTGAAGCAGATCCTTCAGACTGTTCGCCTGCACGGTGTTATTCCCTCGGCTGTATTGCTGCAGCGTGCGGAAGGAGAAAGGGATACGTTTAAGATTGGAATAGTTCTGGTTGGAAATCTTTACTTTTAAATTATGTGCCTTGGGGTTACTTTATATGGGGATGTTTAGCTCTTTGTCAAATTTCTCATAACAACTAATCATGGTTTCCCATATGCGCACTCACGGGCTCTATTATTACTTCGGTGCTTGCACAATAAATCACTCATATCCAATGCAAGCTTTCCGCCTTAAAGATAACTGTGCGATGGGGTGGGGGCGGGGGCATTTGAATTGAGGTTACTTGTAGTTTGCAAAGGCATCGAGCGGAATTTAACCACCCTGTACACTTAATATTAGAGACAGTTGTCGTTGTAATGCATTGCACGTGCACGCCCCTGCAAATACGATACAACATAGGCAGACACACGATCAAAATAATACTGTCCCATAACATGCAACATCTTTTTTTTCAGATTATTTGGATTAGATATAAATTTCCTTCTGACTCTCTTGGCTGTTTCTCTTCAATTAATGCAGATGTAGCTACTTGAGTGATGCTGCTGTGACATTTAAATTTACCTCACGTGATGATCTATCTATCTATCTATCTATCTATCTATCTATCTATCTATCTATCTATCTATCTATCTATCTATCTATCTATCTATCTATCTATCTATCTATCTATCTATCTATCTCTCTCTCTCTCTCTCTCTCTCTCTCTCTCTCTCTCTCTCTCTCTCTCTATCTATCTATCTATCTATCTATCTATCTATCTATCTATCTATCCATCTATCTATGAGATTATTGCATATTGTACTTAATCATCACGCATGAGTAATATATATTACTATTATAATACATATGTGCATGCTCGGTAAAAGATGGACTTTAATATGTGTCTTGTCGTCTTACAAAGTGCACGGAGCCCAAGGGAACTTGGCTGCACTGGAACTTGCCTACCTCAAGGTTCTCCAGTCTCTGTTTCAGAGTCTGTAAAGTGTGTCCCAGCTGGGCCAGGGTCTCTGCGGTGCCCCGTGAAATATCCCCCATCGTGTTCTTGGCGCCCGGCCGCCTTCCTCCGGGTCCCGCCGCGGCCGGGAAGCTCTGACTCTCACAGCGACTCAACTTGGACGTTAGTTCCCTGATTGTCTCCTTCTGGTTCATAATGGTCTCCTTTTGCTGCAGCACGGTCTCCCGCAGCTGCATGACAGTCGTCTTCAGGTCCTCCGCCGGGCCACTGTTCTGCATGGTGGCCGCACACAAGTCCATATCCTTGGGCACCGACGTGCAAATAAACTGCGTCTGTCCCAAGTCTTGCGCGGAGCTCTCCGCGGTGGCCAGGCAACAGAGGAGAAAAACTTTCCACGGGAGTTGATCCATGGTTCCACTCGCATTGATGTCTGTGTTCAGTACCACGGAGCTGTTCACCGAAGCTTGGAGCCGCAGCAAGCCGCGCTCGCTTTTATAGCGCGCTTGACGCATCCCCTCATTCATCGCATCTGTGAGAGGAAGGAGGCGCCCGGAGTCCGGCCCATTCTTTAAGCTCGTGCACGATCCGTGGAACAGTCGCCCACGTACTTGATCAATGCCAAGCAGAAGCTTTTATCCACGTGTTTAAACATAGTCGGTAAAGCAAAGAAAGTAATGAGCAAAAAGCCCCGTCCAAATATTCCCATTTAAAAACAGATCATCCCACTTATTCAATAAACTATTGTAGACACACGTCATAATTTCAATTCGTAATCTAGGGTACTTGGAAATTACTTGGAATAAATCTTTCATGAACAGTATTCTATGATATCACAATTATTGCGCCCTCTTAAATGAGCCGGAAAGGGTACTCCACCAACCCCCTCCCGAAACACACACTGTATAAATTGCTGTACAGTATTTTAATAATGATCGAACTTCTCTTGTTACAGTAAAACCAGCAATCTGCATTAGCTCCCAGGAGGAAATTTGCTTGGTAATGGATTGAAAGCAGCAGATGAATGCACTTTCCTTGCATTTTCCATTCAATGAGTGTCTATATTAGAGCTGATAGGCTTGTATATTTTACATGTATATTTTCTTTCACCGTCCATTATAGTATAACACTTCACATTTCATACTACTTTTAATGATTAATTTATTATTTCAATGACAGAATGGTTTGTTTCCGGCAATATAAAATATATTTTTTTAACGCAGAAGTCAAGGGACTATAAGTAAGTAAATAAATACATAATCAAACTATTAAATAGAAAAATAAATAAATAAACATGCCCTTTGTGTTCCAGTGCATTCTCCTGCCAAATGAGCACAACTACTCAGCGACACATCAATTTTAAGTCCCACTTGCATCACAGTGCTGTGTAAAACTATAGTCACAAACAGAATTGTGGAGACAAATGTTCAGGTGAAACATTTGTAACTCAGTTACATTGCAAGAAGTTTTTCAGACTTAGGCATGACGACTCCACGGCTATCGACTAAAGGTGGGAGGAAAATTGACCAACAAGTCCACCTTAATTTGTTTAATCATTGATCCTGTGTGTTGTAATCAGCAAGATGCCGAGCTTGAGGCAAGCAATGGCATATGAAACAAATAGTGGATGGGAGCTTAATTGCTCCAGGACAAACATGTACAAATTTCTCCTTATCTCAGCAGAATGCATGTCATTAGATTTCATAACCTTGCTTCAAATCAACAAGGGCCACTTTGTTGTGTTTAGCTGCCCAACAGCTGCTTATTTGCTAGCAAGGAGCAAAGTTTGCAAGTTTTTAATCACAATGTCAGTGTGGTTTACTATTGAGGATGTGTAGTTTACCATGTGATCCACAATATATCACACCTTAAAGGTGTCACAGCACCATATGGTCTCTCACATTTTCCTCCCTCCCTTCCTTCTCTTCCGTGTGTCAGCTGTAACACTGAAAGAAAAGATCATGTCTTTGCAGGCAGTAACGTGTGCCAAATGAGGGTGCTATCTTATTATCTTCTAAATCAGATTTGGTGCTCATAGAGGGAAGCAGACTGGTAATAATGCCTTTTTTTCATTTAAGTACACATGCATGGTCAGTTCCAGTTGGTCACCAGAGGCAGGATGGAAAAGGACTCAAATCTGTAACGATCAGTCTCTCAGGCTTGCTGAATAATGCAAAGCTTTATAATAGAACCTACTGTCTAATGGCAAAGACAGATATGAGCCATTTCACACAGTGGCAGAATGCGGCATGCTTATTTATCCAGCATTTGCCCTCGTAGTGGAGAATAATGCATAAGGATTGACTGAAAAACACGGGGAGGGCTGCAAAAGCAAGAAAAGGTTAGGGGGAGTGCAGAGGCTGTATGCCAAAACACTTTGAAATACTCATTGGCAATAACATTGGAATATAATTTTTCTTTCATATACCTAAATAATGCAACAAAAATGTTGTTGTACATCAGTGGAAACTACAACAAATGATTAATTTTTTAAATGTTATTCATTGAGTGCAGGCCTCGAGCAAGGTTGATTTGTAAACAAAAGCATTCGTGAGCAGTATTTGTAGTTAGTATCTATGTTTTGTTTTTTGGGGAGTGGATAATTGTATAACACATTAGGAACACTCTAGGACAAGGCTAAAAGTGTAAAAAACAAAAACAGTAATCCTCAGTATTTCACTGGGATTTGACGTTACTATATTTTTAAAGGCCAGATATTTAGCTTTCTTTTTCTTTGCAATTTAAAACAGGTATATTCCCAGGTGTTTTGCAGGGCAAGTCAAGTCCAAAATTTTCTTTACAATATGTTCCATGTGGTCCCAATGGTCTTAACACGGCAGTCTGACTAATATTGCATTTGTGGAATATTAATCAGTCCACTTAGGGAAATTTTGCCATTTGCTATCAACGGAAAATGTCATCACAGTGTTTTAGTGCTCAGCTTGCGAACATCTTATGACCAAACCCTGAAAAAAAAGGTGATCCGTTGGTCGTTATCTGAACCATAGGGATATCATTTTCAGTCAACAAGTGGCAAAATGGCCGCACCCGGCAATGGAAAATAACGGGTGCAGTTTGGTGCTTAATTCCACAAAGACCTGTCTGATATCTCCAAGATGCCACAGGATGGTGCTAAAAGCGAAGAACTATGTTGAAGTGACACATTGATTGAGAGACCAACATTTTTAGGGGAGCATCAATTACCTCTTTGTTTTTTGCTATTTGCAGCACTTATCACACATTTTTAGGGGAGCATCAATTACCTCTTGTTTTTTGCTATTTGCAACACTTATCACACACGAAAAGCAGGAGGTTACGATACGGCATTGTTTTCTTTATGTGAAAGCAAACACACACGGACATACAAGAGTGGCTCTATTGCCTGAGGAAGCCTCAAAGCCTGGCCTGTTAGAGGGTTAAAAATGGGAAAGAAAGGTGTGAGTTAAATACTTTCTCTTGGCATTGACGTCACACCATAAAACTGAAGCGCAGGAAATGCACTGACGTCAGACAGACAACCAACAGCAAAACAAAGAGATGAATAGTGACTCAAGAGACACGTGTCCAGCAGAGAGCTTGCTCGTCATTGAGAACTCGAGTGATGATGAGGTAAAAGCTCTTTATAGCTTTTGTACATGTTGCAGCCTTCTGTTGCTGGAGAAATATTACCAAATGTACAACTGTATTACATCCATCCATTCATTTGCCACCGTGCTCCCACCCGACTTTGGGCAGAAGGCGGGGTACATCCTGAACGAGAGCCAGAATCGAATCCCGCATCTCTGAACTGTGAGGCAACGTTCTAACCAGTGCAAAACCATGCCGCTGACTGTATAATAATAATAATAATAATAATAATAATAATAATAATAATAATAATAATAATAATAATAATAAATGAAAAGAGACAACATTCTTTCAGAAAAGTTCAGCTGCATCTCTGATTAAAAATGTAGTATAAATGCGTTGACCAGTGTTCACTTGTAGGGAATTATGTGAACGTGTACAACAGGGGTGTCAAACTCATTTTTTTCGCAGGCCGCATTGTGGTCATAGCTTCTTTCGGAGGGCCATTATGACCGTCAACCCAAATAAATGTATGAGCACCTCATATTACATAGAGTAAAAGCTACAAAACAAACTGACAAATAACTCGTTTTCAAATCAGACGAGTAAAAACTGGTCAAATATTAAAAAAAAAAGATATTATTAAAAGTGAAGACAATTTGCAATTCTAGTAATGACACGAATTTGATGCACAATTTGTCTTCGCGGGCCACAAAATGATGTGGCGGGCCGTATCTGGCCCCCGGGCCTTAAGTTTGACACCTGTGGTGTACAACCATTTACATGTACAACCTAATTAAAACATACAGGGACATAAATAAATGCTCTCTGCAATACGTGTTCCACGAGGCCCTAAGAGAACTTCATCATAATTCTCTGAAGGCTGCACATTAACACTGAGCCACGACAGTGCTCTTCATCAAGCCATTCGTATTGGAATCCCTCTAGAAACATTTTCTTCATTAGAGCTTCTCCACATAAAGGTCTCTGGCTAAAAAGCATTTTTACCTTATTGAAAGATTTGCTGAGGAAAGAAATGCATTTCATTTTATTTTGTTTTGCATTGTATTTTGAAGGTCAAAGTCATATTTGACGTCATGTTCACAAATTTGTGGTGTTGATTTTACAAAGCTTTTAAAATAGTTTCATTTCAGAGAGAATAGACACATTTGGGGGCGTGGGGGTTGGTTGGGAGTACATTATTTGCTGTAGGTCACAAATAATCAATTATCTTTCTACTAACAGCTGGCACTGCTGCATTGATTTTTCTTTTAAATGAATTTAGATATTTGTAGACACATTCTCACTTAATTTTGATTACTGACCTTTAGAACAATATGCTTCTAACTTTATGAAAACTGTTTGGGGCAGTCCTTTGTGCCCTGACATGACTGTGCCCCACCACTGCACAAATCAATACCTGTAGTATTTCAAAACCAACTTTTTTATCTCTAACTTTTTTTCCAAATGTAAAATTCATGTCTGCGATTGGCTGGCAACCAGTTCAGGGTGACCCGCGCCAACTGCCCGCTGGGATAGGCTCCAGCACGCCCGCGACCTTTGTGAGGACGAAGCGATTCGGATGATGGATGTGATATAAAATATGATTTGACCAAGCTTTTTGATAATTTGACTCTTAAATTCTAATGATTGATTTACTAACAGTTTACATATACATTATATTTCATTAGATTATTTTAGTATTCCATACATCCAATTTATGTATCTCAGCCTCACCAAGGTGAAGTGGAGCCTATCCTAGCTGACTTTGGTTTGGAGGAATTTTACACCCTGGACTGGTCGCCAGACAAGCACAGGATTGAATTTATAGGACGCTATAAAATACTACTATCATGCAAGGCATTAAAATTCAGATTACATATAACCAGAAAGGGATGTGCAGTAATTTAATAGCACATAGTTTATAGTACAATACTAGTACAGTCAACTGAAGTGTGAACATGCTTGAACAGGCTTTGGACTACTTTTTTTTTTATTTTAATCAGCATTGATAACATTACTAGTTTTGTTGCTTCAGTTCATTCTTTATATTTATTTGAAGCGTACTTGACGCTACTCTGATTAATGATTTTTTCTACTGGAAAATTTGATTTTTCCTTAAATGTCGTAATAAAAAATAACTTTTCATCATATTTTTATTGGCACTTTGTTCATTACAAAAAAGTGAATTACAAATGTAGTGTAAATTTGTACCCTGCTCGCTTAATATTCACAATACTTTCAAGTTACCTCAGAACAGTGAACGTGAAACACATGTGCATCCATTTGTTTTATAAATTTGAAACTTTACAAAGCGCAATATTGTTGTCAGTGAGTCTACAAAGCTTAGACAAACTGAGGCACTTTGTGGTTAGTGGCCCATCACCCTGGGAGAGCAGCTGTGTTTTAGGATTCAATAACACGAAAAGACGACCCCGTGAGCCAAAAGTGTACCCTACAAGGACCGAATGAGCTCTCTGCACATCCTTTCTGAACTACATCAAATGTACGCATCTTCTTGTAAAACCAGAGTCTTTCTGTAGCTCTCAGGGGTGCTGAGTTATTCCGCCCATAATGTCTGGATGAGGTTGTTCTCATCATACTCCACAAAGATGGAAATACATGTTCTAGAGCAGGGGTGTCAATCTCATTTTTTTCACGGGCCACATTGTAGTCATAGCTTCTTTCGTAGGACCATTATGACTGTCAACCCAAATAAATGTATGAGCACCTCATTATATACAGTAAAAACTACAAAACAAACTGACAAATAACTCGTTTTCAAATCATACGAGTAAAAACTGGTCAAATATCTAAAAAAAAGTTATTAAAAGTGAAGACAATTTGCCATTCTAGTAATGACACAGGAATTTGATGCACAATTTGTCTTCGCGGGCCACATAAAATGATGTGGCGGGCCGTATCTGGCCCCCGGGCCTTGAGTTTGACACGTGTTCTAGGGTGTGTTTCTAATCTGCTACAGGCAGAGGTGAGTAGTAATATGTTACATTTACTGTATTACATTTCTTCAAGCAAGATTTGTAATTAAAATGACTGGCAAGAGTAGCTATGATGCAACATTCGTTTTACTTTATCTTGAGTATATATGTTGAGACGAAATTACATTTACTCCACTATCTATTACTTTACACTGCATTCCATTTGCTAGTTTATCGATCAATGTATCTTTATTGTTGTTGTTTTGTTTTTTTTACTCCATTTCACAAATTAAACAGACCCGGGCCAGCAATATCACCGCACATAGTCCATCAAAATGACTAATTTCTATGAAGAGTTACTGAAGAAGCGTAAGAAAAACAGTTTCATAATGTGCTTTCACCTGTGTCTGCATGTCCTATCCGCCTTGATTTTTAGAGTTCGCAGCAATTGCTAATGTAAATATATTGGTTGGATGATTACAGCCCAAAATAAAATATGAACCTCCTCAGATTCCATCTTTAAAGCTTCTCAAAGCCGTTACCCTCAGCACCTCCAACTCAAAGTTGTAACTCCTAATGTTCTCAAAAATGTCTCCTTCTGTTTTTTGACAGCTGAAATGTTATCACAGCTGAGAGACAATTTAAATTTGCTGTAAAACCTTTGTTGTCCAGATTTTGCTTTGGGGTTTTGTAGATTTATTCATGGTCAACCTTGAGTGTGAATTGTGAGAAAGATGCGCTTTAAGCTGAAGCAGTCTGTGCTCAGGGGACATTGACTGATCATTATGCAATACAGTACAACACATTAATCACAGCAGAACTGTTTATTAATGCATTGTAAAGATGACTTGGAAACCACCATTGTCAGAAGCAGTACTGAAAAACAACACTAAACTGTTGAAATATGTGAAGGCAACATCTTTCAGAGAAATGAAAGCACAAAAACAAGAGTGGATGTGTGTGTCTGTGCACACGTGTGTGTAATCACAAATGAAGAAAGCATGAAGGCATATCTTCATCCCTTGAATCACTTCTTATTCATGCAACTCTTTTTTTCCTCGCCGCGTGGCAATCAGTCCTTGGGAAAAAAAAACATTTCCTTCTTCTGTTTCACTCCTGTTTCCAGTTTTTCATGTCACCCTGATCCCTAGGGAGTAGGAGATCTGAAGAAAAAGAACACTAATCTTCTCTGGCTTGTCCTGGCTTTATTGCAGATGAGACAAGCCAGGGTCTCACCCTCCTTCACACCACAGATTGGATTGGTTCCACACAGCCGTGGACACCAGCGATGTGATGCAAGAGGCTCAAACTCACCGAGATAGACCAATGAGTTTCTTCCAGATCAGATTGCTGAGCTGCCTGAAGTGAGGCAGGCCGAGGGAGGGGTCGTAATGATGACTACTAGACCGGTAGATGTATTGAGAAAGATGTTATCACGCTCCAACCATCAGATGTAATAATTTTATGCGTTCTAATGGGCTGGCACTTCAGAGAAACCTCCTGTGAATTGATCTCTCCCATCTTATTGTTTTGTTGTCATTCAAAAAAGCCTGTCTTGGGCTTGATTAACGTTATCAAGAGTGACAGGCAAATATAATTGTCGACCAGGAACAAACTGGTAAACATGTTGATTGCACACATGGCTCTAGGAAATGCCACGATATATGTACTGGTTGAGTGACTTCTAAGTGCGTCACTCAGGACAGGTGGAACGGTGTATTCACTCTGTGATGTCTGCATATTCAAACATTTGGCTCCTGCTGTTTGAGAAATTAGTGTGAAGCTGGACACTAAAGGGTGATGAGACATCTCATGTGGAAACTCACTTTGTTCACTTGACTCAGGGGCGGGCAATTTGCACCCAGAAATCAACAAAAACATCAACGTCAAAAACATGAAATCAAATTATCAGTTGAAGCAGCTGCTTAATCACGTCTAAAAATAAGAAAGAAAATGTCATACTGTTCACAACAACATGAGTTTATCTATGGAAACTTGAGCCACTGCCTCATTATATTTGCTCCAACACTGCCATCAAAGTAAATTCTCTGACGAGATATTGTGAATACAAAATATTTATTGCAAACAGTGTTTTAATTCCCATGTTGTACATGTAAATGAAATGAATTTTTTCCATGCTGTATGTAGTTTTTTGTTTCACTTTAATAGTCACGCTTGCGCCATGTTGCTTTCCTGCTAGCAATGCATTATGGTCTATATTAACCTTTTGAATAAACATCGATGGCCAGTATATTTTCAAATGCATTATGGGTCATTTTGAGTGCACTACATTTATCCTCCCTGGACATTCAGACAACCCTACAAAATGGTGTAATACCTTGATAGCCACGAAATAGTTTGCACATTAGGACACAGCCACTATTATTTAGTTTGAACTGGCCATTTTGCATCCCTGGTGTCATGTTAGTGTTACACCATTTTAGGTGTGAATGGGGAAGAGGATCTGAATACTCCCAAAAAAAAGACTGCAAAGACCATTACTGAGCTGCTGCTGCACGGTAGCCTAGACAAGACCTTCTAAAAAGGTTCTAAAAAGAGTGCATAAGATTATATCCAGATGTTGTTTTTGGAAAGGGAACATATGAGTGCGGCCAGTATTGATGCACAGATTGAAGGGCGAGGGGCCAGCCTGTCAGTGGTCAGAGTGGACCATAAGGCACACTCCTTCAAATTGGTCTGCATATGGCTGTCATCTTTTTCAAACGATGATGCCCAAAAAAGTGTCCGAACAGTATGCATGGGTGTCTGGAATCACATCCCACATTCTGATAAAACCAAGTTAAACTTATTTGGTTCAGAGTGACTCAATCATGTGCAGCAACTAGGTGAGGAGAACTTTAACAAGTGTGTTTTGCCTGCAGTCAAGTATGGTGGTGTGCCATGGTCTGGGCCACATGAGTGCTTCTGACACTGTGTTCATTGAGGAATCCATGAATGCTGGAGCAGAGCATGAGCTGGGCCACATGACAGGATTCAAACATGATAACAACCCAAATACACCTTCAAGACAACCAATGCCTTGCTTACATAAAGGTAGTGGTGATGGACCGACCAGGCCTAAACATTACTGAGTATGGTGGTGACTTCAAAATAAACATGCCGTAACACAAGGTCTCTAAAATCCGCATGATGACGACATGCAGGGGCAAAGAATTTCAATGGCAAATTCAAGGTGATGACACAAAATATTGACACTGGGAGATTTACCGTATTTTCCGGACTATAAGTCGCTCCGGAGTATAAGTCGCACCAGCCATAAAATGCCCCAAAAAGTGAAAAAAAACATATATAAGTCGCTCCGGAGTATAAGTCGCATTTTGGGGGCAATTTATTCGACAAAATCCCACACCAAAAACAGTCATGAACGAGCAACAACAGACTAAACGATAGCAACAACAGGCTAAACGATAGGTATGCTAACGTGACAAACACAAACAAAGAGCTGAGAACGGGCCTGACGTAACATATAGAGTGATTAAGGACACCTATTACATGAATAACATGTTTATAAAACCATCAGTGTCACTCCAATTCATTAAATAGCAACAACAGGCTAAACGATAGGTATGCTAACGTGACAAACTCAAAGAGCTGAGAACGGGCCTGACATAACATATAGAGTGATTAAGGACAACTATTACATGAATAACATGTTTATAAAACCATCGGTGTCACTCCAATTCATTAAATAGCAACAACAGGCTAAACGATAGGTATGCTAACGTGACAAACACAAACAAAGAGCTGAGAACGGGCCTGACGTAACATATAGAGTGATTAAGGACAACTATTACATGAATAACATGTTTATAAAACCATCGGTGTCACTCCAATTCATTAAATCCATCGATCGTTCTTTGTCAACAATGGGTGCGCACGGCTGAGGGCGCTTGCGCTTCAAAATATTCCACAGGCTCATATAACGATAGATAAACTATATTTTAAATAACTATAATACAAGCCAATAATATTATCAAACCATCCGTGCACTTTAATTCCATTAAATCCAAATCGGTACTCACTTTTGTTGCCAGTGGTTGGGCAGAAAAATATATTCACTCTTATGTATAAAAGTTACTTGCCAAAAGCCTTAGGGCATTCGGGTTTAAAAAAAAAAACATTTCAGTTCATTGTTTCATCATTCTTCCATCCATCCATTTTCTGAACCGCTTAGTCCCCACGGGGGTCGCGGGCGTGCTGGAGCCTATCCCAGCCGTCATCGGGCAGTAGGCGGGGGACACCCTGAACCGGTTGCCAGCCAATCGCAGGGCACACAGAGACAAACAACCATTCGCACTCGCACTCACACCTAGGGACAATTTGGAGTGATCAATCGGCCTACCAAGCATGTTTTTGGGATGTGGGAGGAAACCGGAGTGCCCGGAGAAAACCCACGCGGGCTCGGGGAGAACATGCAAACTCCGCACAGGGAGGGCCGGAGGTGGAATCGAACCCGCACCCTCCTAACTGTGAGGCGGACGTGCTAACCAGTGCGCCACCGAGCCTGTTTCATCATTCTGTGAAATATAAAAATAATAGATGATTCACGTTTCAGAAGAAATCATGGATTCAATCTATAACTCAAAATGTATTTCAAACTTTAGATTGATTCACATGGCCACCTCAGACGGATATAGCATCTGAACACTCTTGTGGCATTCTTTCTACAGAGGAAATCACATACTTCTCAAAAGGTTTTTCTCAACTCTGTTGCAGGACTTCCCACAAATATGTGACTGCTTTGCTTTCACGCTTCCGTCTAGTGTTCATTCCAAATCAGCTCAATGTGGTTCAAGCATGGTGAATGCCTGTTTGTCTGTAATTTCGAAATGACCAAGACCAAAATTAACCATTTCAAAATCACGAAAACCTTTCCTCTTTCAATGTGACCTATACCAATATACCCTGTACAAATACAACACCGGATATACTAACTAACTAACTAACTAACTAACTGACTGACTGACTGACCGACCGACCGACCGACCGACCGACCGACCGACCGACCGACCGACCGACCGACCGACCGACTGACTAACTAACTAACTAACTAACTAACTAACCGACCGACCAACATCCTAACTAACTAACTAACTAACTAACTAACTAACTAACTGACTGACTGACTGACTGACTGACTGACTGACTGACCGAACGACCAACAGACTAACTAACTAACTGACTGACTGACTGACTGACTGACTGACTGACCGACCGACCGACCGACCGACCGACCGACCGACCGACCGACCGACCAACAGACTAACTAACTAACTAACTAACTAACTAACTAACTAACTAACTAACTAACTAACTAACTAACTAACTAACTAACAACTATTTGTGTGTGGTCCAATACCTTGTTCGGTACTCACCCATCCCCCGTAGTAAATATTATACAAGGTACATTGTCTTATAAGGACTAAAACAAACAAAAAACAATTTATAGAAAAGGCACAATGGAATTATTTTTATTCAAAGCCTATTAATGATAATTGAGTTATTGCAGTGTCAAATACTTTTTTTGTTGTGTACTGATTACATTCTACAAGAATAATTGAAACAATCAGAAGGGATTTGGGAATCCTCATTTTATGTAAGTAAAAATAGTCAATTATTTGCATAACAGATACATCCCAAAAGACAGTAACAGTGTCCGAAAGAAAATGCATGTGGTCGGTACAGGAACAACTGTCGTGACGTATCATGACAGGCTCGCACCAACAGTGCATTGTGGGTCGAACCCAAGATGGCTGCGCCCTTGCAGGAGTGCTGATGAAGTGGCTCTGCGGTGAATTTCTCTGGGTTTTGTGTGATTTTCGTGAAATCCGGTGCACGAAGCTGCATGATAGTGACCCAGCTTGTGGTACAGGACCATAGGAGCAGAGTCGTTAAGTGTGTGCGGTGGATCGCGTGGCTGTGGCAGACTGTCCGTGTGAAGATGGGCCTCGTCTGCAGCCCCTTCCCATAGCGAAGAGCTGTGGGGAGAGGAGCCACAGATTCCCCTGCAAACACGTACCCGTTCAACTTGGATTTGACGGCTTTGACATACTGTATAGACTGTGGACGCTGTCTTACAATTTTCTTACCGGAATTGTTTGTGCGACGCTGTCTGTCATCGTCCGGAGACGAAGAGCTTCCCCAGCCCGGCGAGATCGTCCCTGCACACCGAGGTCTGCACACATCTCCATTCTTCGTAGTCTATTCTGCACTGCTCTCTCTTTATGTTGCACAGTTGATTTCGTCTATTCAGAGTTTTCAAATCAAGCTCACTAATCTAATGTGGTTAACATTTGCTTAACCAGCAGTCCCACCCGTGAGAGTGATGTCAGCGTTGACTTCACGTCAAAATACTATGTAACTTTGCCAATTTACCCTTAGCGTTTTATCAGTTGTATTTACTAAAGCGGAATCGAAAACAAGTTTGCGTGTGACCAGAAGGCTATTGCAATGAACTAAATCAGCACACCGTATGTGTGGGTTTTTGTGGAGGTGTGTGTTTGGGCTAGTTAGTGCCTGATTCACTTGTGTAAGCCATTTACTATGAAGCTGAATGTACTTTTCGATCATTTCTAAATTGACAAACGTCAAAATTCAGATTAAGGTACATTTTGGGCCGAAGTCATCTCTACAGCCAATTAGTGGCTGGGAAAAACGCTGTTTTGGAATTGTAATACAGAGATTAAATAAATTGCATTGTTTATTATAGACTGCACACTTTATTTTGCCATTGTGTTCTAGTACTACTATTGTAGTAGTGCCACATAAGAGTATTGACCTCAAAGTTGAGAGGGGCTTTCTGGATCTGGTCATTATGTTCTCCCTCTTCCTGCTTTGGTTCTGCCGCTTTTGACCACAGTTTAATACGTGTATATTAGGTCAAGCATTAAATCTCAGGAGTGTGACACTGTTGAGCTTGCTCCGTAATATAACCCGAGGCAACTTTCCTGTGACCCTGAACAGGAGAAGCTTAAAATGAATGGATAGAATATAAGTATAGTTGTGCGTGTTACTGATGCAAATATGTTCTTCCCTGTAGGGTCCTAATGAAAATGGATGCAGACTTGCTACATTTGCCAGCTGTGGGCTTTGCCGAGGAGGAGGCCGACATGAATGACTGGGAGCTGCCCCTGGCCTTCATGAAGAAACGGCACTCGGAGAAGATTGAGGGATCTAAGGCCCTTGCACAAAGCTGGAGGATGAAGGACAGGGTAAATATCTACTTCTCCTACATCAATGTCAGTGCTGTGCTTGGTGTGTGTGGCTGCAGGAACACCTTGTCTAGCAGCTTTCGCCTCCAAGTTCCCCAAATGCAATTGTGATTGATTAAGGTTCCTTCCTACTCAACTCAGCTAAATGAAGAAAAGTTTTTTATATGGTCTTAAAATAAAATCTAATACCCCCACCTCGCCCCTCCAAAAAATCCAGCCTTCAGATTTATAATCCCGCCACTTCAAGAAAAAGAAAAGCAAATCACAATACTTTAAATAAAATCATTAACATATACGCATATTATAAATGTATAAATGTTAATTAATATATAACAACAAACAAATGCCACTGAAGACAACATGATTGAAACGTGCTGCTTCCATACAAATTACATTTTCTCCCCGAGTAGCGACACATAATCCTGTCACAATATATTGAATTCCAGGAACATGTCATATAGGTTTTGTATTTTCAATGAACATTTTTTAACATGGAAAATAAGCCTTACTATAACATCAGGTGTTCATGATTTGCACGTTTTATAATTTTAGTCTATTCATGTTTTCTTTGTGGGCTAAGAGTGTGCGTGTGTGTGTGTGGGGGGAGGGGGTGGGGGGAGCACATTAAGTGACATTACAAAAAGAGATCCACATAAGTATGCCGGCGTTAGCGCCAATTGCTCTTTGTCGTTTCCCTCCATCCTTCCTCTCCCTGTAACTGCTTGACCCTCCCTCCTCTGCTCAGCTGAGATCTCAGAAAAAAAACAGATGGCCTCTCATCACTGACCTCAAAAAGGTTAACTGATCTCTGCAAGCCCCACAAGAACCCCAAAAAACAAAACAAAACAAAGCAAAAAAAAAAAACAAAGCCAAAAACTCGTTACCGGGCAGTAATGATTGAAACCTTCACTTTTTAAAACCACAATAATCCAACTGGAAATTGTCCCATGCCTAGTGTGAAGCTTGTTTTATTCTGTATTATTCTATTCATCCATCCATCCGTCCGTAAGTCCGTCTGTCCAGTCTAGTCAGTATTGAGTGTCCAAATGATGGAAGTAAACGAATGAGTCTTAGCCAAGCTATTGCCCTCAATTAAACTAATTGCTCTGGGAACAAAGGACCTAAGTACTGTAAGGAAATGAGTCACTCTCTGAGACTGCTGCCCCCCCACGCACACACATGACACACAAAAGGTGAGGTGAAGAGGGTAGTTCGTAGTCTTGATAATGGCACTTAGCGTGTCCTACATCCATCTCTGCACCAGTCTCAATATAGTCCGGGCTCGTTCTTCTCCAGCACTGAGCCAGCCTTCTTAACCACTTTGTCTGACTGGACTGCTTTTGTCCCTCTCTACAACCCTGAGAATAAAAATGTGTGGTTCCATGTGGGGTATCATTCCTTTCAGTTGTTCATATACAGTTTTGGCCTTATAATCGCTTGAGGTGATTTGAGACATTGTGAGTACAGTGAAAGGTTTGTGTGTGGGATGTTCATAGATATTGATATTCTGCTGTTGCAGCCATGTGTGCACAAACAAGATATGCATTGCTTTCACAGCATGAAGGTGAAGTGGCAGGCTGCACAATTGCATTACCTATTGGTTAAAATTTGGTCCCCTTTATGGCTTGGACTCCATGTGCATTGAGATTTTGTGTGCGGTCACTGAGCTTGCCATGTAATCGCTATAAGGTTTCAGCTATAGGAGGAAGTCAGGGTTGTAGCAGCAGTTGATGGTCTGCTTGGAAAAAAAAAAAACATTGAAACCTTATTGATTGCAGTACTGTTCATTCACGAAAGAATGACTCAATGTAAATAATCCCTGATGTTTTAAGAGTGGTAAATTGTAAAGTTTGTAATGTTTGTGGTTTCTGTCCTGCTCGTTCCAATCCTGTGTGTCACGTTGTTTTAGTATCTCAGCACTAAGAATGTACATACGTAGTGCAGTGTTGGCCCCTGAACTTGGACCTTGACCTGAACAGATACAGTATGTAAACATTTGTTGATGTAGGATTTGTTAATTTTATGCCAACAACCTCACAATACAATGCGTATAATGATAAAAGTTCACAATACGATACGTATCGCGATACATGTATCCATACTTTTTATAGACTTTGCAACCATTTTTAAGAAAACGATCATGTATATCTATATAATCTTTCTATATTTTTCTTACACTTAATGGCAACAATATTTCTTCTTCTACTACTGTTAGTAGTACTTCCGGGTTACCACCAGCACAGAGAAACAGCATCGATTCTGATGTCTCCATTTTGATACGTGTAGAGGTATCAAAACTTGACCCTGCAAGAGAGAGCATTGCACCATTGCCTAGTGTAATATTGATTACTTTTAACTGAGGAGTGTTGCATCAAACTTGACAAATCAATTATTTAACCTATAACTTAATAAAATTGAAACGCTTAGTAGGAAGTTCTATGTCTTTTGATGTGTTTCTTATTTGGGAGGGGTTTATATGGATCTAATGCTCCTTCCCTTTAAATTACAAGCACTTGAGTGGTAATGAGCCAAGCCGCCAGTAGAACCAATCAAAAGCCATTCCTAAATGTTTGCAGCTTCAGTTGTTACCGGCGTCACTGACGCAAAAATGTTGCAACCAAAGTCACCGTTTTGTCTGACAAAAGTTACACACAAGCTAATTCTCTGTGGCAAAGCGGCTGAATTTTCTTCAACCTTATTATCTACTCCTAATTACCGGAGAATGGAGAAGGTACAATCAAACTAATTATTTTCTGATGAAAGAAGAGAGTCATTGTTTTCTTTGGTTGAGTCAATATATCATAGAACGCAAGAATCTGCAGTTCTTGCTGTATCAGTCAAAATGCTCTAGAATCGCTGCCGCTCGAGGGTTGTGATCTGTGCAAATGGCTGACATTGGATGAGGTAATAACCTTTACTGATTGTAACCATCACAAATGAAATAATCAAACGCCATTGATTATGGCTGAGCTGGGGGCAATGGGGCATGGGACTCTTGATAGGGAGCAAATTAGGATAGCTGAAAAGTCCCTAATATGTGTGTAGGACAGCTGTCAATTATTATAAGCAGGTTTATTTTAGCTTTAGCATGCAATGTCCTCAGGCATCTGTATGTATACCTAAAAGTTGCCAAAAATACTATGTGAACCCTTTAATCATTGACTGTATTTCAGGTCAAAGCATTTGTATCTCAAATCATCTTTTCTCATATAAATGAATGGAAATATAATTAGTCTACCCATTGAGCCACAGCTGTTTTTCAGACTATGTCTTTGCTTGCACTGATAGATGGAAATGAGAACACAAGCTCCTGATTTATGGATGTGTGATGTTAGCTGTGCTGGATAAGAACTTTAAACTTATACAAGGCTGTGCTGGCTCTATATAGTGCTTAGTTTTACTTTTACTGGTGTTTTCACTATGCTTATATTCAGCTTGCAATACTTGTAAGTGTACTTTATGAATCCTTGGCAAAGAGTTTGCGGAAGCCTTTAATTTATTATATTTCGTATCTCCCATATGCATTGGTCAGGTGATGAGCGCTGCCTGGTTTACTCCAAACATGATGACTGGCATTCACACCATAGAGTTCAATCTTCGTCTCATCAGACCAGATGATTTTCAGTCTCAGTCCTTCGTGTGCCTTTTGCCAAATTCCACGTGATCTGCCATGTGCCTTTTACTAACGAGTGGCTTCCATCTGGCCACTCCACCATAAGGATTTATTGGTGGAGTGTTGCAAAGATGGTTGTCCTTTTGGAATTTTGTCCTCTGTGCACCGAGGATTGCTGGAGCTCTGACAGCGTGACCATCGGGTTCTTGGCCACCGCCCTGACTAAGACCGTTCCGCCCGGAGTGCTCAGTTTTGACAAGTTTCCAGTTCTAGGAAGACCCTTGGTGGCTTGGAACTTCTTCAATTCATAAATGGCACTGTTCTCATTGTAATCTTGCAAACAGCAGAACATTTTCTGCACCCGTGTCTATATTTGTGCCTCATTCAGACAAGTCCTTTGACTTCATGCTCTGTTTGTGTGCCGACCTTTGGGACCTTATAGATATAAAGAGATGTGTTCCTTTTTTTAAATCATGTCTAGTCAACCGAATTTACTGCAGGTGGACTCCAGATAGGCTGTAAAAAGCTCTGATTAATTTATTTCATTTAAGAATGAGGGAGCAACATAGTGTGCACAGAAAGTGAAGCACCAAGTACTTCCTGGGTGCATTGCATATTCATCAAAATGGAAAAAAAATGATACAGATAAAACCTTTTTTTGTCAGCTTTTTTTGTCAGATAGGTTTGCAGTCAATAAATGCACTGTTTAATATGTGAAAAAAGATAAGTGTTTCGTAAAATGAATGAATTCATATATTTGTATAGTTGTATTTTGTTTTGCCATATGGAGGGAAGGGAATTGACATTTTTTCCCTTTTGCCTGTTTGACTGCCGTTTTACTATTGAAAACCGTTTTGCGTAAACATTGTATCAAATATATTCTGAGGTGAATGCAGATCATTTTAGTATCAGTGATTACAGCATTGTTTTGAGCATTTATTCGGCAGGTAGATGGCAATCATTATATAATTGTCCTAATTATTACGCTGTCTTCACTTTTCAAGCTTTTTGTTTTCAAAATATTGATTTTTTTCTGTTAGTGTTACCATATCAAACAGCTAAGGCTATTCCATCGCGCATTCTAAAGTGGTTGATTAACATCAAGCCATGCTGCGATGCGAGTTCCTACACAGTAAGTTTACTACACTAAGCCTCTTTTGGAACTTTCTTTTAATTAACCTTGTGTTATAATGTTTTTCATAATGATGTAAAAGTTTAAGAGAACCTCAAGCCTTATTAATCTGCATTAATTCAATGCAAATGTTTATCTTGTATCGTGGTGGAGTAAAAAATTACATTCACTGGACCCTGGTTAGAAACAACAAAATTGTAGGAAAGCATGGATTAATTGCGATAACTGTATCGTACTGTAGATATTATTAATACTAATATAATTTCACCTTTACTTAGAATAAACTGGGCTGCCTCTTGTTATGTATTTTTTTTGTTTTGTTTACGATTTTTAGAGAACCACATTGGTTACCGTTATGAAAGCCAAGTCATTTCTTTGACATTTTACCCACCATGTCAGAATTTTTTTTTTTTTTAACAATATATCTCTCTTTGGATTTGACATTAATATGTCTCCAAAGGCTGCTGTCATCTCAGCTTTTGTGTTTTAAAGGGCAAAACTGCCATGGTTTCTTAGGCTCTTTTTGTAATATGTCTTGGAAACAAGATCGATACAAGAGATCCAAGTTGACGTTTAGCTTCCCTTACAATGTGGATACAGTGTGAAGTCATCTTTGCTTCACACTGTATCCAGTCTGTGTGTGTGTGTATTATATATGTATACCGTATTTTCTGCACTATAATGCACACCTAAAAACCTCAAATTTTCTCAAAAGCCGACCGTGCGCCCTATAATCCGGTGCGCTTTATATATGGACCAATATAGATTCGTGGATGAGGACTAACTTATTAAAGTAAGCTTTATGTGTTTATTTTGTGTGTTGTGTGATATTAACGTTTGCGCAACGGTGAGTTATTGATATATTGTTATTGTTTTCACTATTTCGAGTGTTACTATATTGTGATTGCATTCATGTTTGAGCAACGTTGAGTTATTTATTCTATGCGCCTTATAATCCGGTGCACCTTATATATGAACGTTATACGTATATATGAAAGTTTTAAAATGGGCCATTCATTGAAGGTGCGCCTTATAATCCAGTGCGCTTTATAGTGCGGAAAATACGGTGTGTGTGTGTGTGTGTGTGTGTGTGTATAATATATATATATATGTGTGTGTGTGTGTGTGTGTGTGTGTGTGTGTGTGTGTGTGTGTGTGTGTATGTGTATATATATATATATATATATATATATATATATATATATATATATATATATATATATATATATATATATATACACGTATATATACATACGTATATATATACATATATATATATATATATATACATACATATATATACACATATATACACACATATATATAGTGTGTGTATATATATATATATATATATATATATATATATATATATATATATATATATATATACACACTACATACATACACACACATACATACACACACAAAAAAAACGTACACCATCCAGGTAGGTAAAAGGGCATGTGAGGAGGTCAGGTGCGGTTGATTTACAGTGCTGTGAGGCTGTGTCTATGTGCGTGTTTCGGGTCCTGCGATGTCCCACTTGCACTGACCTTTTACTCAGTCAGTGAGAAAGTAGCCTGCACCTTAATTACCTTAACACCAGCGGTCTTAACCTCCCTGACAGCACATTCACAGGACACAAACACAGCACACACACAGCATGCATACTGGAGAAGCACAGTCTCCTATCAGATCTTCCTGTTATACCTATCTGTGTCAGTTTGCGTCAGTATTTCTAAAACGTCGCTTAGCACTGATGTGGACATTTCATAAATTGATATTTATACCTGTTATCGCTAATCATATAATAATATTAGTAGAGGTGCAATGATTAATCAGTTAACAACAAACCCATCATCAAATTAAACAATAATTATTTCAGATCATCGTTAATAGTTTTGAATAAGGATGTGCCAGTATCAATATCAGGCAGATACCGGACTTGTTTCAAGGTATCAAGTACTCATGAAGGCAACTAATTCCAGTCACCAATATCACTCTTGCGCTCATTTACCATTTCAATTAAATTAGATTTTTGGTTTGTTGGACTGTAAGATGATTTAGGATGACTACTATAGTATGACCATTGTGGATAGACCGACAGCAATGACAAAACTACAATACAATATAGGGCAGCTCTTATTAAAATAATCATTTGATAAGAATAATAATGATGCATCATATTAATATAGCGCTCAAAGATGGATACAATGGATACATTATCTATGTGCTCACACATTCACACACTGGTAGTGGTGAGCCATGTATGTAGCCCCCACATCGGTCTAATGATATGTCACATGTCTCAGTGTGGTTAATACAGACCATGGCAAGATGATTGTGGCACACCATTTTATGTGGGAAAAGCTTATAATTAAATAGCGATTGTTCAGTATGCATTTTGGATGACACTTCAGTGTTTGTTGGTCAGATTAAAGTGTTCTGAACATAAAGCATCTGTGTCCTGTTCAATTTAACTTTTGCAATCGTGGACTCTGTGTGTAAGGTTAATTTTATGTTGTTCTACCACAGATGAAGACTGTAAGTGTAGCGCTGGTGTTGTGTCTCAATGTGGGAGTGGACCCCCCAGATGTCGTCAAGACATCCCCCTGCGCCAGATTGGAGTGCTGGATAGGTGAGTTTTGATTTTAAAATAAGACAACACTATCACGGAAATTGAAGACAAAATAAAATGGATTCTTATTATGTATGCATAATGTATGCCTGCTGTTGAGTTATTCGCGCTCTTTCCAACCAATGTAATAATTAATACATAGTATAAACCAGAGTATTTGCAAACTTGGGTGAAGTTCTACAACAACTCTACTGCATTCCAGCCCGCAGCAACATAGACCTTGGTCAGGCACAGCAACATAGACTTCGGCACCTGATTGTTTTCATTTCAATGCTGGCTCCTGTCCTCCGTCATATCTCCTGTGATGCATTCTTCGTCAGCCAGCTCCACGTTTGGGGCAAGCTCCTGGTGATCGTAGCATTGTGGACAAATGTTCAATAAAAATAATTCAAACAGCCCAACATGATACACAAAAATGGGGAAAAATGGTAGAAAGACACGGTGCACTGTTGGAACCAGACTGACGGTGAAGGGGCAGTCAATAAGCCCCAATACTCTGCCAAAATGCTGAAAACAGTTTCAATAGGGCTAGCATGATAAGCAACAAACATTATATTACAAAAGGTGGAAAAGTTCAAAGGAGGAAATTTATTAATTCACTTTTATCAATACTTCGATAGGTCGATACTAGTGTAAATCATTCGAATCCTTTTATTTTCTTCAGTTTTCTCTGCAATTATTGGTGTCATACCCACAATGCATTGCACCCACAAGTTGGTCAATCGTGCTCAAAATAAGTTACAAATAGCCAAGTTTGCTTTCATGTTGCAATATTTTGTTTAGGGTTGCTTTTTTTACTTTTTAAATCATTGTTTCTTTTGGCCATTGGGAATGCACACTTTGGCGATACTTGCGTATTGTCAAATGAAAAAGTGTATAATACATATTTTCAAAAATTTTCTATTTTTTTATTTTGTTGTGAAAAATCAAGCAAGTCAGTTAAATGTGTTACAAACTGTGTTTGTCAGATCCTCTGTCGATGAGTCCACAGAAAGCCCTGGAAACCATTGGGGCCAACTTGCAGAAGCAATATGAAAATTGGCAACCAAGGGTGAGTGACTTTAAAATGTTAAACAGCCTCATTCATTTCTTCTTCAGAGACCATAACATTAAATTAATTAACTTGAGCCCTACAATGTTTTGAATACATTTCAGTTGATTTATGACATTTCTTTCTTATTTTAGAATTAACACGTTTTTCTTGTCTTCCCCATGTCTTTCACTTCTTTGACCATTTTATTACTGAATTCATTGAATGCTACAAGTTAGTATTTGTATACTTTTGTCCACTGCGTCCAACATGAAGAATTCATGTGCAAAACATGCATTTGTTTTAAAAAATAAATTAAATAAATAATAATATTATTTCAAAATGTTAAGCGTATCTTAATCAGTCATTGGAACGATGCAAGGTTTTTAACTGGCGAGCAACCTTGCTATCATTTTGTAAATATTACTGCAATTTTGTATAATCTTTAAAACAAAAGAGTCTCTGAACTCTAGACACTACAAGTGTTTGGTCTTAAATCCTTGAGCTGTGTAATGATACTTGAAATGGCTGACTGACTAGGCTCTGTAACGTTAAAACAATAAACTTGTAAGACAGATTTATAATAAGGGTTGTCAATTTCAAACATTTTAGAAAACAGCGTACTCCATTCATTATTCTTTAAAGTGTCCTAATAATCAAATTGCATTAGTGTCTTTCAAACCCATTGTTGTTGTTTATTTGGTAGTGTTTAATGATTAAAAAAAAACTGGACAACAATTAAACAATATCACATGAGATGGATTGATGATATACTTGGCAGCTTTTCTGAAACTGATTCGGTTACTGGTTTGGTCAAGTAAAATCAAATGTTTGCAAATGTATTATTTTGAATAAACACGAACGATAAGTGTGCTTTCATGAAAGACAACAGGAGTTAGACGTTAATTACTGCTGAGAGGCTGAAATTCTACGTTTTGGTCAATTTTAAATCAAACAATACCCTTAAATGATTATGCAACTATTAAAACAGTTATTGATTTGTTAACCAATTAGCTGTTGATTATTCAGTTAATTTTGCGATGTAATACCAGAAATGTTTCATGATCATTACTGACTTGAGAGAGAGAGAGAGAGAGAGAGAGAGAGAGAGAGAGAGAGAGAGAGAGAGAGAGAGAGAGAGAGAGAGAGAGAGAAAGGGAGCGCGAGGGAGAGCGAGCGAGGGAGAGCGACAGAAAGGGGAGGGGGGTGCACATGATGGGAGGTACTTGTAATGATGGGAAACTGAAGCTTCAAATTTTCAAATTTGCTTCATGAAGCTGTTGTATTTTTTGACTCCTCTAAATGACACAATTAGTTTGAATAAAGGGAGATGAGAAACGACAAGTCTGTACTTTAAGCCCAATGTTGAGCAGGCAAGCTCAAGAACCATTGGCTTTGCTTTTGTTCACCTAGGTCAGCAGTAAATGTTGGTTGTATAGCAAAGGAAGATGAGTGGGAGTCTGCGAGCTGTTCTCCGTCTCAGCTTCAATATCTATCTACAGCAATACAGCGCCCCTGGGCAGATACAGACAGCCACATTCCTGACTTAATCGCCATTGACATGCGTAAGCTATTTACCTGTCATGTCACTCCAACAAGTCAAAGCAATGGTTTACATGAGAACATTAGAATATTAGAGTCAATCAAGACTCATTACAAAGCAGTTTAAAAGCTGTGCTCAGAACACAAATTAGCCAGCCCATCATTACAAAATAATTTCTGTGTTTGCCTTTTGTGGTTTTGCATTAACCCTTACAGCCAGAAAAAATGTGGTAAACACACTTAGTTGCTACCCACTCACTTTACTTACCTAAACTTCCTCCCACTCTCTCTGCTTTGGCCATTTTCCAATCCACAGAGATGATTATTTGAATTGGGTTGAGAGAGAATGGCTGTATTTTCATAATGGGTAAGAAATATGTCTTGTTGCATCTTCAATACCGTATTTTCCAGACTATAAGGCGCACCTTCAATGAATGGCCCATTTTAAAACTTTGTCCATATATACTAAGGCGCACCGGACTATAAGGCGCACCATTAATGCAATCGCAATATAATAACTTGAAATAGTGAAAACAATAACAATATATCAATAATGTTAATAATGTTTTATTGTTGTATGAATAAGAAGGGTGATATTGGTGTTTGTGACTGCAGTAAACAGGCCAGGTAGCATCATGTCAGATTTTTAATCCAAATCAAATCATTCCCCATTTTATCTTTTTGATTTCAACTTCAGATGCAACAAATTACTTTATAATCACAAAATAATGATCCATAGTCTTTTTGATTCATGATTCATAGTTTTCAGCAGGCCACTTATGATTGATTTTATGACACAATGCTTCGGGCCATTTGGGCCACTGGACTATAAGGCGCACTGTCAGCTTTTGAGAAAATTTGAGGTTTTTAGGCCTGTGAGTGGTAAATTGCTCTTTCTAAAATTATTTTATTTATAATCCACCCAGCCAGGTGACTGTGTGGAGAAAACATACCAAGATTGTAAAAGCTGGTCACCACCAACGTGTATTCCATTTGGATCAGTTTGTGTTTGATACATATTAAAGATCTTTTAATGCTGTTTCTTAATTATCCAACCCAACATGTGTTCTCTGTCCGTCTTGTCAAGCCATGCTATCAAAGTCCCACCATGTAACAATTTACCCTGTGCAGGCAAATAGCTTTAGTCCTTATCCTTTTTTTTTACAGAAACCACACGTCTCAACACATTTCAACAAAGTTAGAGATGATTGCAGGTGTTTACTTAACATCTCAAAACAGTATCTTACAAGTGGGCCATGACGTTACATTGGATTCATGCTTGTTCCTCCAGTCGCCGCCTTGGTGAGACATTGTATCCCACTTTTGAACCTCAATCCTTTATATTATTTCTATTTTAATTAGCGTAGTGACCAATACTTTTATTTTGGTGGTGTTTGGTGGCATTATGATGACTCTCCTTCTGTTTTATTACATTTTTCTTTCTATTGGCAGACCAAATGTTTTTGTAGACCCCCGAGTTCAATTTGCTGCTGCCATTAAGTGTTACATCGATGAAGATGAGTGAGCCTTTACAAGGAGCCTTTCAAGCCCAAATCATGACGTTATTGCTGCAGTGTTTCACAGATGAGCTTGTATGTTCAGGATCATGAGCTGACTTCAGCCTTTTCATCGTATTTTTTAAGGTTAAATAAGTGTTGATCTCGACACGCGATGCCTTATGGGTAAGGTTGTTTTTTGGGGGATACCCAATCGTATTCAGAACTGGTGGAAAGCAACATAGAAAACCGTGATTTGAACATTTTTAACTGCTGGGACACGGCAGTTAAGATTCATTAAGTTTTGGCAACATTTGGCCGGATGTGATCACCTTCCCGGGACTGTATATTGACACCAGGATGTGACACTGTCAGCAAAACACAAATGGCCTAGATAAAAGTGTTGGTTTGCCCTCATAATGTGAGCTGAAGGCAGCGTAACACTCAGCAAATCACTCGACAATTTGACTTGCCGCAGTAATACTCAAATAAGTAAAAGTTTATTGATTCAAACAGTAACCTGAAAACTATTTCTTACGGGCTGATTCCAAATTCTTTCTCATACTCTGCTGCTCTGTATTTTCTCGGTTTCAAGATCGATAAATACTATCAAATCAGCGAACAGACACATTTTCAATGGACACTTGTGTTGAATTGGGAGGAGCATTGCATGATTATTGCCGCTGCAGGAATAACGTTTTGAAGCGTATGAATGAAAGCACTGGATGGACAGGTATAGACGTGCACAGTAATATGTGATTAGAAGATGCCTTTTTAGCAAAACTTGTAGGAAAACACAGAAAATTTTAAAGCGTATCAAGATGGATTTAGCCCGCAATAAAAACAAAGGAAAAGTTTCTCCTGCGTGCACATCTCCACTCCACTTTTACTGTGAGTCAATCTGCAGCATTGAGCTTTCTCATGATATCACAGTAATTTTTGTATAGTGAGATTAATACCATGATAAAGTGTAATTGTGAGCTGTAGATAGTTATATATAGTTATATAAATCCTATTTGAGCTCAATTGAGAGCTGTGTCTCAGGAAGCTAGAGAGTGAATAATGTCTTGCGGAAACTGGCTTAATGATCTTCCATTGCCTCTCCTCATGCACTTAGTCCAAATGGAGCCAAAGAAAAAAAACATTAGGAGGACTTACGGCCATCACGCCACTACACCTCTAAACTAATATTAGGCTTCCATTTCCTTGTGGCAAGTCACAGTAGTAACTTCACGGAGCACATGGATCAATTCTTGCTGTTTTTTACCCCAAATAGTATCCTACCAAGATGTTCAAACAATTTATTTTCTGTGTGCCATCAAAATGATAATTGGAGAGAGTTTGGGGACTCAAAACTTCATTTTGTTGCGCAAGTGTGGATTCGTAAATAGGAACATTATTTCATTGATTTTTAGCTCCCAGGCAAGCGAGTTAATAACATTCTTTCAAAAGTGATGTTTGTAATTGAGCGTTACCGTATGTTCCCTATATGGTGAATGCACATAGTAGCTCTGAAAGGCAATGGTGGTCTAGTGGTACATGCAACTTCCTTCCTTGCAAACCTGTTCGAGCCCCGGTCAGTGCACCAATACCCAGGTACTGTCAGTCCTAAGATTGCAAATATTGGGTCAGCTCAGAAAGCCATCCACTGTTCCAAAAAAAAAAAAAAAAAAATCGTGCGTGACTCAGCACGTCCACAAAGCTGAAAGTCACTTTTTCTTCACTTGGGAATATACCGTAATTTTCGGACTATAAATCGCAGTTTTTTTCATAGTTTGGGTGGGGGGGCGACTTATACTCAGGAGCGACTTATATGTGAATTTTTTCGCAAATTTTCAAAATTCAAAAATCCGTGATGTAGTGAAAGCGCGAAAACGAACCGCGATGTAGCAGGGGATTACTGTCATTTGACCTGCAAGTGACGTCAGCAGCGCGGCGGTTGTTTACATAAGGACAAAGGATTCTATCACAGGATGACGAAGATGACGAAGGGCCCCACGTTTGAAGGATTTAATGATTTGGTGTGACACAGGGTTTGAAAAACGTATTTATGTTATAGTTATTTGATATATTTTATTTCGTGTAGCAACTTGTATATGTTTTTATCGTTACAGTTCAGTAGTTGTTGGCTCGTTGAACTCTTGTTTTGTTAAATAAAGAGCCGTTTACCAAACCCACGTGTTTCCTGGTACTTTGTTAACGCTACAATATAGTTGTATACTAGATCTGTGCGGCGCGCACGCGGCGTTGTTGACATAAAGGACGAGGAATTTGATCGATGGATTTAATGATTAGGAGTGACACAGATGGTTTGATAATATTGTTGTTATATGATAGTTATTTGAAATATCCTTTATATATCGTTATATGGGTCTGTGGAACAATTAGAAATGCAACTTACGAGTCCGACGTCAGCGGCGCATATGTGGCGCATACGCGGCATTGTTTACATAAAGGACGATCGATGGATTTAAGGAATTGGAGTGACACAGATGGTTCGATGAACGTGTTATTTATGTAATACTTATTTGAATAACTCTGAATGTTACTCAGCCCCGTTCTCAGCTTGGTGTTGGATTTTGACAAATAAATTTGCCCCAAAAGTGCGACTTATACTCCGGTGCGACTTATATATGTTTTTTTTTCCACTGTATTGTGCATTTTATGGCTGGTGCGACTTATACTCCGGTGCGACTTATAGTCCGAAAATTACGGTAGTCAACAAATTCATTAGATAAAGTGAATTTTTACACCAGCAGTTGAATTTATGACAAAAATGTTTGCGAAACACAATTTTGCTTTTTTGTATTGTATACTAGTAGCAGATAGTACAATTTCAAACCTGTCACATTCAGATGCGACAGTAATGTTGGACCTGGTCATGACGAAGGTAGCTGAGATCTCAACTGTGTACAGTGTGTATGTGTGTGTGGTATCTGTGTATATTGACTTTGTGGCGCACCAGGCCATGTATCTAACCCAGCAAAAACCTCAGTCTTATTTAATGATAAATGATGCAAACCTTTAAGCATTGCTCATTGTTAAAAGAAAACCCTGAACATTTGATAATTCAAGGTACGTATATGAGTTTATTAAGTATTTATTCAAATGGGTAATCAAAGTATTTTTTTTACTGACCCTGCTATATCATCCACTTTTGTCATCATTTTAACAATTCTCATTTCTAACTGTAATTGATCCAAGAAGCTGCAATTAATGGTGGTGGAAGGTCAGGTTGTCTTTTTCAGCATTCTACCGGTTGCAACATTAACTAATCATTTCCTTACACTTAATCATTGACCGCTTGAGCTTGGTTTTGAACTGATCGAATCGAGTGGGTTCAGTCAGTGTACTGCAATATAGATTTGCACTCCTCTCGTCCTGTGACTGTATGTGCTGTAATGTTTGTTGGAAGTGAACTTTTTCCTTGTGTTGCTCGGTTGCTCTCCTGCTCTGTAATACCACCATCAGAGTCCTCATAGTCAAATTCTTCCCTTGACTTTCTTTCCACCATCTTCCGCTATTCTCTTCCCTGTTTTTAGCTTTCAAAAATAATCTTCTGGCAAATAATTTCATTTTTGGACCATGGTATCTCGATTGGCCACTGCACTATGTTGCAGTCAACAAGGTTTGATTTGTTTTGTTTTACTTCAAGCCCTAAGTGTTTTAGAAATGGTTTTGTCCATTAATTTAAACAAAGTAGCAAATAATATAGTGCATGTTGTTGTTTTTTTGTTTTATTCACTTTTGTTAAAGGCTGTTGGCACATATAATACACACGTTTGTTACATATTTTAAATGTTTCACTGTGCATTTTGGAAATCTGATCTCAACACAGTGCTCCTTTGTTTGTTTTTCAATTTATCCATCCACATTGTTTTAACAGCAAATTGTCTTACCGTGATTTTGACCTCTGCTTTGATCCCATATGCCTAGTTTAATGTCAATGCTGAGGAACAAGTTCTAGAATGATTTTAATAATCACATAGTGATCTGGCAGGGCATTGTGGCAGCCCTGTGCACCCAATCATTTCAGGTTCTATCATCAAATACGGTGTTTGTCAAATTCTGCTGTTAGGTACCATGGTGAAGATAGGAGGGGATTGCTTTTGATTATTTACCCCTATTCAAGTCATTTTAGTGCAGAGCGAAGAAAACATTTGACGTCGACATAATAGTATCACACACACAATATGCACAATTGGTATGAGTCAGTAAAGCTGTTACTCCCTTCACTTTCAAAATAAGATTCATTTACACTGCCCAGCAGCCAGAAATACCACATATCAGAATCAAAATCAGTTATACTGCCATTGCCTACTAGGATTTTTTTTACCCCTACCTGATGGTTTATCATAAAACATAAATGATAATAATATAAATGTGAAGTGTATTGTCAGAAAAACAACTTGATTGAAATGGTTGAGGTTGCCAGTGAGCATATTTGTACAAAGCTGCTTGTCGTCTCAACAAAAAAATGGAATGAGACCGTAAACCTGTGGGCACGAATTTCATTTTCCAGTGTTCACAAATCATTTTGACTCTGAGGTCACATCCTCGCTAACGAGAAGTGGAGGACACTACAGGAGACCTCCCATAAAATTACTGAACAATTTTCCTAATTTTTACCGTCAAAGTTTTATGTTTGCTTTTGGAGTCCGTGTTTGAATACGTACTTTATGATTTCATTGTGGAGGAAAACCACAAGATTGCTGGTCCCACCGCTTTACGAGTTACTTTTTTAGCAAGTCATGTATCTTACAGAATCGCTGACTTGTTCAAATACAGTATAAGCTTGGCTGGCTATCTTTTTTTTGGCCGAATTCCTGCATGTATCTTCTTCCATGCAACACATCGGAAATTATCGATGAATGAGGCACCTTCACTTTTCGGGGTCATCAGCGCTTTTGGCTTGAAAGGTGTTGATAAAGGTTTGGTTCAAGATGTCAGCAACATTTTTTAAGATCTTTAAAACGAAAGAGGTCACGCTAGCTCAGAATGAGCTATCAAGCTTTGGGTATTTAGGTTTCTGCTACAAATGTGATTAAAAAAAATAGGAAACTTGCAAATTGTACCTTTTGCTTCATGATTACTAACGAGGCGGCCCCCACCAACCCAACCTAACCTGCCCCTAATTTACATATTTCAAACAGTGCAATGAGCATGAACATTGGGGCATATGACTCTCTCCATTAAGCTACCAGAATGTAGAAAATGTGTTTTGACATATAGATTTAAAACTTACAAGTAAATTTTACCCCAAAATTGTCTTTCATTAAAGAAAACATGCAAAGTCAGAAGTCTTTGTTCGCTTAATAGCAGTTCAAATTCTTAGACTCCACAATGTAATTGTTTAGGCTTTTTTTTTTTTATATTCTAAATTGATTTCTATTAAAGTAGAGCGTCTTCTGATGATTCACTCTGCAGATGGAGCTATTGGTCCTCACGTCCCTGGCCTCATTAAAAGAAAAAATATCAATATGTCACAAGACACTCAGCTTTGTTAACAGCTGCACAGCATCTTTCAGTCCAAATTCTCTCCCTCGTGTCAGCCTTAATATTTCCCCAGCTTGTTGGTGGATGCTAAGACCTCTATATCTCACTGTGGACTAATTAGTGGGCTGGCCTTCTGTCTAGATTGTAAGTGTACCTCTATGAACCTTCACTTTTCAATTAATAGCTCCCCCCTGCTCTACTGATGGCCTGCACTCCTCTCCCTCATATTCTGTCTCAAGGCAGTAAGGGATATCTGTATCAGTGACCTGACTAGTAGTGGCCTTTTAATAGGCTCATTTTGTAATATGATGTCTGCCTGGCTGTCCATCTTTAAAAGCAATCACACTTACCCCTGACATCCAAAGACATTAGTGTAGCTGGCCTCTGCTCATTGATTGACACTGACATCACAATTTCCAGCATGACATTGGAGGAATTAAATTGCAATTTTAATTAAAATGCTGCTCTAATGTATGGAAATGGCCAATCATTTTTTTCTGCTTTTATGTGCTGAAGACGACAAGTTAATGTATTCTATCAGGCAGGATTGAGTGAGCTGTATGCAGGCATTCCTAATGCTCGTTTACATAACATCTAAAAAAATCAATAGAATTTAGTTCAGGGCAGACACGGTGACGCATTGGTTAGCACGTTTGCCTCAGAGTGTGCAGGTTAGATTCTAGCTTCGGCCTTCCGGTGTTGGGTTTGCATGTTTTCCCTGTGCAGGTTTCCTCCGGGTACTGCGGTTTCCTCCCACATTCCAAAATATGTGTCGTAAGCCAGTTTGGTTTTTCAACTATGTGTTTCCTGCGATTGGCTGGCAACCAGTTCAGTGTGTCCCCCGCCTATTGGCCGCAGTTAGCTAGCTGGGATAGGCTACCGTGACCCTCGTGAGGAAAAGTGGTTCAGAAAATTGATGGATGGATGGATTTAGTTCAGGGCTCATAGAAATTCTTGTTGCAAAACCTGCGACTGAAACCAAGATTTCTGACACTAGGCAGGACATTTCTCTCTAGGATACCTTGATATAGTCGGCGTGCAACAACAAAAAAAAAACATTTGTCTCAGAAGTTTTATGATTTGACCAACCGAATCGAATCATTACATTTTAAAATCATTGCATCAAGATATCTATTGAATTATACCTTAACAGAGATGTATACCAGATAGAGCTGATTACTTTTTTTCCCTTTGAATTTATTTAACTTGGATAGTTTAGGGATGTAGGATTCATGTAAACATGAGAAAAGCTAGACCAGTTCGAATCATAATCCCAATAATTTAGATCCCTGAATGGTCTCGTAGCCTATGTATCATGAATCGTATCGAAGCACCTTCTGTGAAGAGATGCACACTTGAGATTCGAGATCTCTGCACAGATAGATCAAGACACATGTCAGTTGATGTTACTCATTGTCAATCCTGACTGTTGAGCTATGAGGTGTTATTTCTCTAATTTCCGTAATTCGTTTTTAATTAGACATTCCTGAAAATATTATAGTTTACATCTTTGACATTGAAAAGAAAATGGCTGCATAGTCGCAACATGAGGCTCACAGTGATGGATCGGTGACGTGTCCCCGCTCACTCTGCTCATCAGACCTGCTGCGAACTGAGTCAGCCTTGCCCACAGGCCCCAGCAGGACTACTGTCCCGGGTGAAATGACACATAGCTCCGGTCACGGGCTGCTCTCTAATAAACTGAATGTACAATTCTTCTACATTTGGACATGGTGTAAAATGATTTTCATTCTATGTTGGATGCACTTATAAGACAAAATATCCTTAAGTGACGCTTAGTTGTGCAAATATTTGGAAATTTGTACCTGTAAGTAAAATAATAAAAATTACTAGCTTAAAACAACCTACTAGCAAACCTAGCAAGAAACAGTTAAGTGTCTCGTTTGGTTATAAATGGAGTGTCCCCTTTTTGTCAAAAGCCTGGATGGTTTAAGATTCACCAATTTGCGAACAATTGTATCTGCAAATTGTCAGCCATGAACAAGAGGTTGTCGTATCATTAAGTGCCTCCATGGGGATCCTGGTTTAAGACCATCAAGCTGCAACATTGGAGATTCATTCATGTCACACTTCAGGAAGGCTTGATTTGAAACCAATATTATTTTGAGTTTATTTTTCGGCTCTCATGTCACACATGCAACACAAGTTACCCGTGCCAACATAGCTGCCAAATAGGCACATCTCTGAGCCTGCTCTAGTCTACTGTATATATCGGTGACACTTGCAGTTGGAATTACATGGACTAGTTTCTGTTGATTATGCAATAGGCCATTGGCAGCCTATTCTGGAACTAACATACTTTGACAGCTACTGTAAAAAAGGGACTCTTTAAATGGATTTTCTGTCTTTTAAATCTAAACTCTGGGTCCTTTAAATTGAGGTTTCTTCTGCTGAACGGAATGGTAAACAACTCAATGATGTCCGTGTTTCCCCCCCCCCCCCCCCCCCCCCCCCAACTTTCTCTTTTTATTAATGTCTGACTTCACAAATTATACTAGTGCCATTATTTTCTCTTGTACAAAGTACTCACAAGGTGCACACCATGAACAAATTATTCAACAACAAAGTAGCAAACATTCATGAGGATTTGTACGCCTCCCTTGTATATGTTTAACTACTCAATGCTCAATGTATGTGCCTCTTCTCTGAGCCTTCTTGTCATAACATTCATTCATTTCATTGACCCCCGTGCAGTCCCACTGATCCCTGTCGGCGTTGCATCATTTAATACGATGAATATAAAGGCAATGCTTAGTCTTAGTTTTTATGGCACTTTCTCTCACAGTTCTGCAGAAATGTTAAGCGATGAATATGTACATGACATTAAAATTTCAGCCTCATTTAGAGTGCTTGGTTAGATGAGTCGTGCTAAGAAAAAATACTAGGGTGCTTTATGCCTTTTTATCCTTTCACTATGGGGGGAAACTCTCCAGAAATGCATAGAATAAATTTATATGTACAGCAAAATTCTTGATCATTTCACTCATGCTCATGTCTTCTTTTATGTGTTTCAGGCACGTTACAAACAAAGCCTGGACCCCACAGTGGATGAGGTGAAAAAGCTATGCACGTCTCTCAGGCGAAATGCCAAAGAGGAGCGGGTCCTCTTTCACTACAATGGGCATGGGGTTCCACGGCCCACTGTCAATGGAGAAATTTGGGTTTTTAATAAGGTAACACTCAACTCATTAATAATCCATTGAGAGCGTATTATGTTTATTTGCATTGGAATTCAAAATGTAATTTTAAATTAAGCTTATAATCACGGCTGAGTTCGGGTCAATATATGTAAATCCCCTTGAAAAGTCATAAATGTGCTTCAACATTTAAATAAAGGGTATCTTATTTTACTATTAGCCTAAAAAATGCCGTAAGTGCCAGATTGGTGTGACAATTTACCTGAGCGTTTAACTTACGGGAGAAAACGTTTGCCTTTGGATCACTCATTAATTCATACACTATTGAAATTTTATTTTATCCTCCAATTCTAATGACTTGATGTTTTCAATGTGGCATTTACGTTTAATCAACCACATTATTATACGCATAACAGCCAAAAGACTCCTACTGTCAATGGCCATAAATTCCAATCATCCCAGCTAAACAAGAAAATAATACAATATCTAAGGGAAGTACTTAAGCCTAGTATGTCTTCATATAATTAGTAAAACAAATAAACAAACACATGAAGGCATAGAGATGAAAAAAATCCACAAACATTTGATCAGAAACTTATTTTATTAACATAATACAAACGTTACTGAATGAATATATGGCACAATGAATGAACGAAGCAACTTCAGTTTATTACTGGATTTTAAAATGAGATTTATTTAAATGAGTCTTTTGGGGATAAATGTAGTATTTCTTATTGTACCACAATTTGAGATGTCCTACCTGTTTAAGACAAGATTTATGCTAGAGTTAAGATTAGATTTAATGCTTTAACAAATAAGAAAATCAATCTTAAAACAGGATGTTATGAAACACTCCAAAAAGATTTTTGGGGGTAAGAACCAAATAATTTGCAGCATGCTTGTTGTTATCCCAGTGCTAATCTTCAGTGAAGACATGAAATATTGTTTTGAGTTTTTCATTGCCCCTATTCAATAAGCGAGCAGTGATGCAGTGTTGTCGTCTAAACTTAGCTGCTGCCACTCGATCCCCAGCACACCCACAGCTGTAGTGTCCTTTTAGCTGCTTCTGTTCTTCCTCGGCTTTCTTTTTAATAAATTGTTGATTATGCACATTTCATTCACGAAAAGAAATGCAACCTGACTGTCATTAGTGATGTCTGATCATTAGCCCATTCCTGTTTGATCACCCACATTTCGCTTAAATTGACGTCGTTGATCATTAATAATTCTACTAAATCAATTTTATGATGCCACACCACTCTAATTCTTTCACCACTCTCATGTGTTCCTCTTCAAGAACTACACCCAGTACATCCCGCTGTCCATCTATGACCTTCAGACCTGGATGGGGAGCCCCTCCATTTTTGTTTATGACTGCTCCAATGCTGGAATCATTGTCACGTCCTTCAAACAGTTCGCCCTGCAGCGAGAACAGGAGCTGGAGGTGGGTACGCACACACACACGCGCACACACACACACACACACACACACACACACACACACACACACACACACACACACACACACACACACACACACACACACGCGCATCCCCGCACACACGCGCACGCACGCACACACACACTCACACACACACACACACACACACACACACACACACACACACACGCACACACACTGTTATTCATGTGATTCATAAATATATTCTTCATGAGAGCTGGCTCATTGAATGAAACATACACCTATAATACAGTAATTTTGGGTATGCTGTTTAATGATGTACCGTAATTTCCGGACTATAAGCCGCACCGGACTATAAGCTGCACCAGCTAAGATTTAGGGATATTTTAGTTTTTTTCTTACATAAGCCGCACCGGACTATAAGCCGCACGTGCACATGAGTTTTTTACAAAAAAAGACAGTACACAGAAAGCCGTAAAAATCCATAAATACGCCGCGCGCCATTTAAGCCTCAGGGTTCAAAGTAACCTTCTGAATAAAATGCATTAAAAGTTCACATTCATTACAACTTGTTTTTGGTGAGCAAAATGTCAGAAGAATTGAATTTAAATGCTGATTGATTGGGTTTTAATACAATGCAGATTATTCCAAACAGCGCCACTGCTTTGTGTAATCTCTGAGTCACATGGCAGACTAAGAGAAAGGGTTTAGAGCCCTTTGATGCAGGTCACCTAGCATACATTCCTACTAAAGCCCATAATAGTCACAAGCAACACAGCCAGAATAAGCAGCAGCCATAGTAGTGTTTCAAAATAGTATTTTTGTTGTTGTTTCTTTTCTTCAAGATACCGCACAACAGTGGTCCACAGCCTTTTTACGAGTGTATAAAAGTGATCAAGCCATCACAAAAATCACGAAAAAAATCGTACATAAGCCGCACCTGACTATAAGCCGCAGGGTTCAAATTTTTGGAAAAAAGTTGCGGCTTATAGTCCGGAAATTACGGTATATAATTCTTTATCTTTTTGATAAAAACATGTGACATGCGTATGTGTGGTGGCGAACATACATATGTCTTTAAACATACCCTTTAAACATAATGGAAGTAAATGTTTCTAGAATTTGTTTTAATCATGGAAATATAGCTCATTCCAAAAAGAGGAGTTTAGCCATATGCAGTCGTAAGAAAAAAAGAAATTTGTGGAAAAATATGAATTATTTAAGGTGCATTGAGGTGCAAATTCTTATTGAATTGTAACCCTCAGATTCACATTTGAATCAAATGTTGAGGTGGCAAGGGATTTCCACCCCTAATTCAAGAGATAATTATGTCAACACAAATGTTGGTTATTTTGAATAGAGCAAAGCGAGAGTATAATGTGGAGGACATCCACAACGAGCAAAACACATTTGTGATCGAAGACAGTAGAAGCTGATAAAAATCCTTCACTGTACTTATCCAACTTAAAGCCTTTTTTTTTTTTTTTTTTTTTTTTACTTTTTTTTTTTTTTTTGAAAAGAACTTGAGCAAATTGTTGCCACAGTAATCCCGTACAGTTCTTTGGTTTCACCAACTTGCACTAGTGCACTGAAAGTATTTAACTGTCGCAGTAACATTACCAGTCAGTGTTAACTGATGTATAAATATAATTGTAAATAGCTTTTACTACTCCCTCTGGTAGTGGATTAAATGACAGCTGCCCCTGTAAATGCAGCGAAAGTTACATATATTGTAACATCTACAAAGCTTGAGCGATTGCTCTTCACACCCACTCATGCAGGAAGTCCATAACGTGCTGGGGTCATAGAAGATGAAGGGACATTTTAATCATTCAAAAGATGATCCATGCAGCGGGGGACCCCCACCTCGCCCACCCACTGGTCAAGCATCCTTTTCATAGCCAGACTGCCATTTTCAGCCTTATGGCTTTGATACGTTCACATTTTGAATACTCGGTAAGACATACTGTCGATGAAGACGTCGGCATGAAATAGAGAGCTGCAGGAAATCTAGGATATCTCAGTTGCTGCGGAGAACTTCCTGCACAGCAACAGCCTTTTGACGTCCATGTGTGCATGCCGCCTCCTGAGTGCGCTATTATAGGGCCACCTGGTTTGTTTTAAATATCTCATCACTCTCTGTGTGCACTTAGCCTACATATTCACTGCATTCGCTGTGGAGCTTTTCTCAGACTGAAAGGAAACAACTTTTATTCGATGCGCAGACACGTAGAACCGCCTGACCTTTGGTGTGGATTGTTGACCGAAGGCTGGGTGTTTTGGTTGTCATCATTTCCACAAAATGTTTACAGTTATTTGAATGTGAATGGTTGTCCTTATGTTTTATGTGACTGACTGATGACGATTTCGGCATGTATTGTCTACTGGGAGCGGTTCCAGTACCATGCACACCTAATGAAGATATTTGAGATAGAAAATGGTGGATAGGCGGGTTTACAGTAATAGATTCTACCTATTACAAATACTAATGCTTGGTTGTGGTCGCTTTGTAGAAACTTTGTTTTACTGTGGTGGTGATCGTGATCATGTTACATGCATCCAGTCCTTCCCTGTTGAATTAGTCTCATTAATTAGTGTCACTTAAAAGAAAAGCATTCCAAGCTTTTGCGTTGGTCTCTAATATTCACAGTAGAGGACAAAGAAAAGAAACCTGCCATGGTGATTTTTATGGTAATTTGTGAGATTACAATATGCTAATGTGATAATTACGCTGGATACTCTGCATTAATCAGCTTCCGCTGGCAATGCTGTCATATTTACCTCAAGGATTAGTGTGGCACACACGTTCTCCAAATTTTCTTTCGGGCGACGATGCAATTCTGAGGGTGACACAACTGGGACCTCACAAAGAACGTGCTGCTTTGTTTGCTAAAAACAACAACAAAAAAAGAGTCATGCTTTTTTTTTCGTAGCAAGATTGCTACACATAAGTACGTCATCAAACTGCTACCCACTCATGCCTGAAAGCCTTATAGGCCTATAGAGAAATTACTTGTGTTGTCTTTTATGTCAAATTCAATGTTCTTTTGATTATATATCAGCATAAACCATCCATCCATTCTCTTGTCCTCATTCGGGTCACAGGCTTGCTGGAACTTATCCCAGCTATCATTGAGCAAGAGGCTGGGTAGAACCTGAACTGGTTGCCTACCAGTCACGGGCAGAAAAGTAAACCATTCACATTAACTCCTACAGACAATTTAGTGGTCAGTCAACCTACCATGCATGTTTTTGGAATGTGGAAGGAAACCAGAATACCCAGAGAAAATTCACACAGGAATGGGGAGAATAGCAAACTCCACAAGGAAGGCCGGAGTATGGTTTCAAACCTTCAACCTCAGAACTGTGCAGTGGATGTGCTAACTAGTCATCCACCATGTCACCCTATCGCCTTGATATTAGTTAAAAATTCAATCATGGAACGGATGTTGACTTCATCCATGTTTTCATTTCATTAAGATAAAATGTGAAGAGTTGGATCAAAATGTCAGGAAAAAGAAGTGTCTGCTGTCTCTCAATATGAGTATGGTGTTGTGAACTTTCTAAGAATGTATGGTAGAAAATTCTTCCTAAGAACACGCCTCCTTATAAATTGGAACGCACGCACGCTCACACACACACACACACACATTTAGTCCTTTGCAGAGCTAGACTAAATTCTGAAAGATTAGCGGACCAGGGCAGTAAAGGGCATAAAAAAGTAGTTTGCTCCGTTTTGGGACTCAATTCACATCCAAACAAATTGTTATGATCTTGTTACTTTTGAACACCATATATCCTGTATGTCAACCAATCTATCCTTCTTCTTGAATTATTTCCCCAATGTAGTCACTGTAATAATCAAGGCTGAAATTGTTTAGGCCTGGATGGGGGCAAAAGAGCTCCAGTTTCATTCATACTTGATATACGTTCGATGTGATGTGTTCAAATAAGTTGAACCAGCAGAATCAGTGTCTTAGCATGTCTTTGCAGGTGGCTGCCATCAATCCTAGCCATCCACTTGCTCAGATGCCGCTGCCACCTTCCATGAAGAACTGTATCCAGCTGGCTGCCTGTGAGGCTAGCGAGTTGCTACCAATGAACCCTGACCTCCCCGCTGACCTTTTCACCTCCTGCCTCACCACACCTATAAAGATTGCCTTGCGGTGGTAAGTCTTTTGCACATTCATACCTTTGCTTGATAAACCCATAAATCACAAAGGGTATTTTAATCAAAATTTAAGAACAGACTTACTGAATAAAACTAACATTTTTATGCAGCTGAGTAAGTGCGCTTTTTTTTTTTTTTTTTTTTGCTCAGGCCTCAACCCTTTGACTTAATATTGGCTATGCACAGACAGCAATCTTTGATGGGCGAAAAAACGATAAACCAACCTCAAGCAGAGTGCTACACAGAGGATGGTCCCTGCATGGGTGTCTAGTAAAAAGTTAATACCTGATGATATTCAGAAAAATATGTTCATTAGGGAGGCTCGTCTAGTACAGCCACCTGATGTGAGTGCATAACAATATCAACTTTAAATGATCATCTTTCCTGGAGCAAACTGGTTGCATCAGCCAAGCAGCATGTTTGTGTGTGCATCAAGCTGAGTGGCTTCCACATGGTGATCACATCAGCAATCACTTAAAAGAATCCACCCTCTGAGATTCAAGTTTAAATTCAGCCACACACAGAGCGACTTTGCTAAAAAGACAGAACTGTTCACAAATTAATGTGAAATAATGTTTTGAAGCATCGTTTATTATTTTACTGAACCACAAAAGTGTGGTTTGGTTGAACCGCCCAGGCTGTTTTTGCTATATTTCCCAATCAGAAGAGAAGAGGGTGAGAACATGAGGGCTGGTCAGAGACTGTGGAATATGTCAATTTTCTTCATATTCCTTGATGCAAATTTCATTGCTAGCCTCAAGGATTGAACAAACCATCAAAAATGTTTTTTTTTTTAACTGTACAGCACGATTATTACATCTTACCACAATACATCATTTATGCAACTTGGCAGTGCTGCAGTTATTCAGTTCTCCATTGAAAATGATTGTTTCCTAGCTAGTTCAGGATAGGGATATAGTATTAGGTGTATATTTTCAGAATACAGTATATTATCAGTTGAAATGTCACGTAATATTTACAAAGGTCATCTGATGCTGTACTTCAAAGGCTCTTCTTTATATCAATATTGTCTGTTGTCTCGTCTTTTCACACGAGTGCCTGCACACGCACACACCCGCCTGTGTGCATTTTCATTACAAGCGTCAGACAGATGATTGAACACGTTTTCTATTCAAAATTCAATCTAGTCTATAAACTTTCCATGACGCATTTTCTGTTAGTGAGAGTGACAGGCTACCTTCAAGAAGTGGCCTACAGCTGCCATAACGTTTCTTTCCTGCCATAAATGTTGAAGAGTTTAGTCACTCTTCCACTGCTCTAAATCCACATATAGCTATGACCTTCAGCATAATGAACCCTCAGTATTATGCCATTAATATTGATATCCCTCGCCTAGATCAAGCTTCTGAATTATATTGACTCAACTGTTCCTTGAAGCTCTGTAACTCTATTAATGGATGACTCGTGTCCTGTGACTGTTTAGTAAAAAATGCTTTAATTAGTTATAATGAACACTCCACTTACTATTACACCTTCAAAATTGACCAAATCCACTTCGCAATCAACATACAGTGTACATGTCAGGCTGAGGCTATGATGAATTGTCCCCTTGCGTATTATCTAGAGGTGTCAAAATAGATTGATTATTCGGAATTAATAAATTATCAAATTAATCAAAAACGTCTTTCAATAATCAATTAATAGTTTGGACCCATTCTTTACCTAAAAATGATCAAAATCCTCTGATTTCAGCCCCTCAACAGAAATTATTTTCTAATTTCTGTAGTCCTTCATGAAAGCAGATAGATTGATTGTGTGTTTTATCAAAATAAGACATTTGCTAATATCTGCTTTTACTTTGGAAAACAATGACTAAACCAATATCAGAATCCATTTCAAAAATGAAAAAAAGTCTCTCGTGTGATATTGCTGAATTGTTGTTTAGTTGTTGTTTTTTATCACTCAGCAATACCAAATAAACAACAATAGCGGTACTAATTAGATATTAAACAGTAATCAGATTTTTTTGTAATAGAAATAAAATCTATCTAATTACTCAACAGAAAATTTGTTTAAAAATATTTGATGGTGACAGTATCAGTACGGTGCCAGGAAAATTGCTGTACATCACGAGTGTGAATTATTCTAAATTCAGCGCAAAATTTCTAACTGATCGGAAAGAATAAAAACTGCATTGAGTAGACTACTTGTGCTCTAACCTCACTTTTTAGATTCATAAATTTCATATGTAGCCTTCTTCCCTTCTATCTGCTAGTTTGAATAACAGCACCATTAGCTCATTTTTTCTGCTCTTCATATGAAATTATGCTAATTTTTCTCAGATTTTTCTTAAATTTGCAAAGCTTTAGAAAATAATGAGTACTGTATACAGTATTTGCTGGAGTTTGTGAGTGGGTGAAGGGATGCAGTGATATGTGAGCATACCTGGGTTTTAAAATTTAATGAGAGGCAGCAAGGCATGGATGATTGTGGTACAGAAGGGGAGAGAGAGACGAGAAACGGGCAGGCTGTGTGCATGCTTACATCACATTGCTCAGCTGTGCAGAAAACCTTTACCAATAGATATCCATCTTTCATGATTTTGCCACTGCTTTGATCAACTTCATTTGATCCAGGATGTGGAAAATAGAGAGAAAAGGCACAGGACATAACTGACTTACAGAAAGAGAACAGTACAAATCCAAAATTGTCGCGCAGATATCTTTTTTTTTGTTTTGTTTTGTTTTGGGAGTAATCTTATAATATAATTGGCAAAAAACCTCATTTTTGTCTCAGAATCTTAGAAATTGATTTTACCCAGCTTATTGCCTCTTGTTGATACAAATGTTTTACAATTACTTATGGACATCTAACCATGAAATACGTTACTTTTTAAATAAAATAGTTTATTATTGCTCCACTTTAGCCAATGTCATCTTAAAAAACGAAGCACGTAAATTTAAGCTGTTTTACGTCGTGAAATATCAATCAATTATTGATGAGATCTTTTTTTCCCCCTCAAGTATTAAATATTCATGACTTATGCAAAGGCGTGTGCTGTATGCTTTCTGTTATTGCTGCTACCTTTCAACATTGCAGTTAAGATTGGATGATGTAGACCATGTCATTATGTATGCAATGAACAGTGCTTTCCATAAAGAGAGGAAAGACGGATGAGACTTAAATATACAGTAAGAGGCTGGGCTCACATTTTGCTCCTTTAATTTATGGGGCTCCCCTGACATATACACCTGCCTCATTATGGTCTGACTTCAGCTCTATGCGTCAGTTTTACAGTAAAAAATAAAGCCATTGCAACAGTTATACACGGCACATTATACCACCTTGATCTTGTTTGAGGATCTCCTCTGCTCCATTGATCTAGGATGATCTATAAACATAGGTAAGTACACATATATATTTTGGTGTGCTTCTCAAATGAGGATCAGAGGTTGTGGTTTGGTGTTTATTTTTTTCCTGCCCCACTGACCACATGGATGAACATGGATGACTTTTTTACTCCTACTCTATAAATTATTGGGAGTATGACTTTCTATCCTTACTTGAGTCATTATTGTAAAGTAACAGTACTCCTGAGTATGATATTTGGCTAGTCTTCCCACATGTGGTTATACTGCAACATAAATATCAGATCTCAGTCCCAGCCGAGGTGGCGACAGAAGCAGCTACTTCGCGAGTTGCCGCTCGGACTGAACTGAGAAAGAAATGAATCAGTAATCAGTTCATTCAGACATTCAATTGAGTATGTTCATGCAAGACATGTTTGTTTGAACAAATCGTTTGGCAATTGCAGAACACCAAAACCAGTCTCTCTCTGAGTTGCGTTCAATGCCTCTATGGTGAGGATTGTAAGTTTGAATTCACAAGCAAAGCAAAAAATATATATATATATCTTAAATTTGCTTGCTTGTATGTCAAGGCACCACTGTATTATTTTCAACAATTTCATTGATAATTTCAATAATAACAGTCATTTCATCCTAACTATGTATGAGCTCAATGGAACATTTTATTCTGAAAGTCAAACAAATCTAAATTTGATCATTGTTTACAGTTTGAACAAATCAAAATTCAGCCTATGGTTTTTGGATAGTATAACCTCCAGCCCATGTTCTCTCCCATCTCTCTGCTCTCTTCCTCCTGTTCCTCCCATTCCACAGGGGTTGGGGAAGAACTGAACTTTCTCTCATGCAACCTTCCTCAATTGTTGTAGCTCTGTTTACGCTGTCTTGACTCTCTGTTACTGTCAGAAAGCTACAATATTTCCAACTCCTGTATAATTCAGAAATAAATCAATTTAGTATATACTGTGCAATGTATTATTCTGAGGCAAACAATTGCTTAATTAACATCCTCAAGTTCCTCATTCTTGTTCCATATGGTAAAATGTCATAATATTGAAAGAGTCCACATAAGGCACCTCCTTGTGCTGGATGGTCTCTTCTCATTTTTATTCCAGGTTGTCTAATACATTTATTTAGCACTATACCTTCCCTCACCCAGGTACATAATGCCACACCCAAATGCAATGTCAAAATGAACTCAGTGAGTCTCCTCATGCCTCTCAAGAGGCTACTGTGAGCTAACGCCTCACTGTAAACAATACAAGCACATCTACTACTACTAACTACTATAACCCAGACAAGTTACCTGTTAAGGAAATGATGAATTCTGAAGTTCTGAGTATGTTTGAAACAGATATCTTCACATCTCACAAATATTTTTTTTCTTTAGGTTTTGCATGCAGAAGAGTGCTAAGTTGGTGCCTGGGGTGACGTTAGACCTTATTGAGAAGTAAGTGATTGTCTTAAAGGTACTGCACCTTCTCAAGCATACACAGTTGCAGATGCCAGTGTGCGGTCCTTTGGAATTTCTTGGATTTCTGCAAAAATTGGTCATGAAATGTGATCATCTCAGTCCCAGTAATAAACAGAATCAATCTAATTTCCTAACTCCACCCAAACAATTGCTTCTTAGCTGTTATATGACTCAACTTTTAAATAATGGTTTTGCGTGTGTATATAGTATATGTATTTCCGTACATATTGACTATTCTTTGTATTTGCAATCCATATTGCTATACTGTATTTTCCATGACTAAAAGAAGTATATGAGCCCTTCACCTAGGTTAAAAAGTTCTCCAAAAGCTGTAATCAGAGGCAGGATTGAACTGTCTCTTATAAAAACACCAATTTTAAGTTTTCTATTCTCGTTGACCAGAGTGGACCATGCCACAGACACCGAGCTCTCGGAATAACCACAATTAAGTTTTGTCATGGATCAGCCAGCATGTCGTGAAACATAACTTCATTATCAATTATCTGTTCAAAACAAAAGGTCCATTTTCCAACATTATCCACTTGTGGTTTATTAAAATAAGCATGCCAAGTTTGCCTCCCTTCTTGGCGGTCCAATTTGTTGTCTTATCATCTGCCAAATTAATGCAACCTGGGATTGCTTATTTGAGCTTTATTCTTCAGTATACAACTTCAGCATGTGCTACAATGATCAGTCAATATTATTTTAAAACTTAATTTGAAAACAATCATAACGGTTCCTGTCCTGGTCCATGACACAGCCACACAGTCCACAACATTGTTTCATGGAAACTGGTCAACGCATTACGCATCATCGTACGCACTCGCTTCTTTCTTTTAAAATAAATAAAGTTTATGACCAGCAAAAATGAGTGGGGTTGCTGGACCAAGTGAGAATCCAAACCGAATCACTTTAATTCCATCGCTTGATTGACATACGGGTAAGCCTATCGCCAGACAAGCACAGTGAACTGCAGCAGTTTGGCTGTGCATACAGTAAACCGCCCCTACTTAATTATTCTAGATTACGTCTAACATTAGATATTAATCAATCAGTTTATGCTGAATTTTATTTTGTGTGCAGCATGGAGTTTCTTGTGCGCAGAGATTGCGCGGGCAGTGTGAAATTGTGCAGCTGCACAGTTTAGAGGGAACATTGGGTGCGCCTTATAATCCAGTGTGCATTATAGTGCAGAAAATACTGTAATCTGGCCATGTTCAATTTTGGTGTTGAATTAACAACAACACAGACTCAGACTGTTCTCTTGGAAACCAAAGTCCTCATGCATTGACAGAATATGTTTACCTGAAGTGAGGACAACCTTTCTTTTCATGCGTTGGCCTCCATTTGTTAATGGCAAATGTTCTTTCACTTGTATAGTGCTTTTTAGACCATTTACCTGATGACACAGCATGGGTGTCCAGAATCTTCCTCAAGGGTAATCTGACATGGCCAGTTAAACCCCCAACCTCTGGGGTAGGAGACGACAACTCTATCACTGAGCCACCCTGCCCCCATTGCATTCCTTAACAATATTTGATTCACAAAGGACGTGTTTAGACAGACAAGGACAGACATTTGTTACATCCTCTTAAAGTAGTTGGTATTTTAAAGTGCAATGTGAGGGTTGAAGAAAACGTATCAGTGACTGAACATGTATAGTATCAAGCGTTGCATTTTAAACTGGCAAATGCAAATCTGCATGTGCACATTTTAAAACTACACGCTTTTGCACTAAAGCTGCATCTTAGTATTCATTATTGAATAAAAAATAGAAAATATTTACACAAAGAAAACAAGAACAAAACTACAGTCTCTCTGAGACTTTCTTCCACCTCATTTTCTTTCATCTACCCGAGGGTGCAAAGATCACCACGTCCTCTCTAACCGAGCCAGAGATCTTAAGGCATCTCACAGCACCATCGGTAGGCTATCAAAAATATGGAAGTCCCACTGTATCCGCACCCCAATAAAGGTCCATCTCCTCAACTCACCAATCATCTCTGCCTCATGCTATGATTATGTGATTATGAATTGTGGACACTCAGCCGATGGCTTAGCTTTTTTCCAAAGGAACTGCCTCCACAACATCCTCAGCATCAGATGATACGACTTCCCCACCAACTCCAGTACACCAGTTGAAATATTTTTTATATTGTGTCAATTAGAATTCTGGGATTTATGAGCAAAAAGTAAATGCTGCTAATGAACAAAAAGAAAGGTTTTTGCACGTCCTAAAATTCTTGCAGTTACCTGATGCTGCATGAGGCAAATATTTCCTCTCCTGTTTTTATTTTTCTGCAGGATATGAATAAAACATTCTTCAAAAACAGGACAGTTAGAACTAGGCAACAGGTGGTCGAATGCAAAACAACTTCCAACCCATCTAGTCATTCACAGCCTTCTGGAGACCTAATTTGGCTCTCAGCATTCACCCATGGCAATTTATATCAAAAAATAATAATGAAATAAACACATTGTTATTATTAGAACTGTTTTTGTGGCAGATAAAGATTGCAGAATTTTAAATCGTTGAGTTACGGCACGTTGCCCTATGCGATGAATGATGACACTGATGTCTCTGAGCTGAATAATGAATAGTCTCTCAGCTCATAAAAGAAAAATGACATTAAACTCATTTGCCATCCCACATATGAGTCATAAAACTGAATATTCCGAAGTTAAGTGTTATTTCTCAGTTTGAAATAATCAAATGTGGTACTGTAGAATGAATGAGTGGCTTGTGTAGGTTAGATGTCCCAATTCAATCGTTTGTATTGTGTTTGGGCTTAGGTGGCGGTTCAACTAAAGTAATATGAGGTCAGACAAAACTGGAAAACACAGATAAAAGACTAGGCCTTGATGACGGATCAGTTCCGTTAATGAGCTTCAATATTAATTCATTTATTCACCTATTTATTTAGTATCTAGTTTGAAAACATCCACCTTGACATTCATGTCTTAAAACATGGTTGCAGTTAGAAGCTTTCTGTCACTGTATATTTGTATCATGACAATAAAAAGCATTTATTTATGTGCTTTCAAGGTCAGGTGCCTCACTGTGCCATCAAAAAAAATATCATGATAGCTCATGCGGTGTTACCTTCAACTGCAAACATGGACCAGCTAAGTCATGTCATTTGACGACTACTTGTATTGCGTTAAATTGTTAAACATTTAAAAATGGAAATCGGATTTTTTTTTAAAAAGAAAAAACATTTGATTTAAGTTCATATTGTCCAGCTATACAAACTCTCGTTAAGAAACAATTATTGGGCTCTTCATCCAATTAATTCCTGGCGGCTGAATGGCTCAGAGGGCAGTACCCCCTGGCTTTGGATGCCGGTGACATGAATTCAAATCCTTTTCAAGGTCAACGGTAGTATCTAATTGGGTGCCTCGGCAAGACCCTTTAAGTTGTCAGGAAGGTCATGCGGCTTAAAAATGGTGCCAAACAAAACATGCTAAGTCCAAAGTCAAACAACAAAATCAAATTGGAAATTCCTTTTCTTTTTGACCATGTGTTCACTATCTCAACTTCCCACATCCAACACATTCTGGCTGTATTTTCTCACAATGGTCAATTATATAAGATAGTCACGACGTCTTTTCCTGCTCACAATACACGTGTCATCTTGTCGAAGCGTTCTTAAATGACAGTATTTCTCTCTCTTTTTAGCCCCCCCTCCCACATGCACACACGCACACGGACGCGCACGCACGCACGCACGCACGCACAGTCACACATAACATTGTCTCTTATTTACATGCGCTCCTCCCTTTGCTCATACACGACGTTGGCACCATGGACATGTTATTACCAAAGGAAATTTGTGTAGCAAATTAGCAAAAAAAAATTATCATGCAGAAGTTTGATGGAATATAACATTTGTACTGAATCCAATCATCAATGCTCAATGCATTAAGGCTAAAACTATCACCCAGCATGAATTACTAAGTGTATTTTATCTTGTGGTGGTGTTCTATGATAATTGGGTGATTTCCACGGGAAAGAATGTGAATTCACACAGAATGTGATCAGCGTATGTTGACAATCACTAAAAAAAATCACCCGCAGCTCGCACTTTGCACCTTGTAGCAACTAGAGAGCAGCATGTGTGCAGTGTAGTATCCCCTGATGCTTTCCTTAACACTGCACCTTACAGATAACACCATTCACTGAATTATAATTTACTGTTTGTACATTTTCTGCAATGTCAATGTAAAATAACGTCCTGATGTTGTCGAATGAACTCATACATTTATAAATAAAAAAGGCAGATTTATTGATTATTTGAATAATTGCTTGTGTGCAGATGAAAATAACAAGAAATATGCAGTTAAGCCCTGTGATTGGAATCAATATTGGCTAATAATCAGTTTTGGAATTGCCACGGCAGCATGATACCCCAAACAGAACCCAATTCGATCTATATCAGTAAATATCTGGAAAACTGTAACATGGAGGATGTTTCCAATCTGTTAACCACTTCATTCATGTGTCCAATCATTCAATCACCAATAAGTTTTTTTTTCAACCATCTGTGCCACCCTTACCAAGACAAATGAAAAGGGATACAAACTGCTGTGTTGTGCTGCCCAACACATTTGGCAAGCTTCGCAAATGCAGTGCAAATACTGGGCCTCTGTACGAAATGAGAATTATCCATTCATAATAGAATTATCACCATTTGAATTACACAATACCCTAACTTCAAATGTTCCGTGATGTTGTCAGCCTGAGGCCAAGGGATAATGTTCTTTTACTGCATGCATTTCATACACAGCCATCATCATGCCCAGTCAAAACAGAATGCGCTATAGTATAAACTTTACTTTATAATAATAACCTTGGGGTAATAATAAACGCATTGGAAGGTTTGTGAGTGTAAAAACATGCATGAGGTGATTGCTCAGGTAAACTGAGATAGAAACTAATATACTCTCTGGGGGCGAGATCTGATTTTCAATTACATATGAATCAGTGTATGGATACTTGGATACTTTGACTCTCTATTGCTATCAAACATTTTATAGAAAGCTTTGTGTTTTGGAAAATATGTGAGGGATTACATTTCATGACAAATGTTAAGGTCACCTGATCCACAAGGTTAAATTACAGGTCAAATTTGACCCAATCTTCTTACTCTATTTGCAATCCTTGCTGTATTCCCCTTTCAACAATACCTGTTCTGTGTAGATTGAGCCAGTTGATCATTAGACTTGAGGGTTTAAATGAAAGCATCGGCATCCATCTTTGCAGAAAATGTCAAGATTCACTGAGCTATAGCTCCTAAACCCTTGGTCTGATCGACCTAAAATGAAAGATTTTGTGTTGTCCCATCAGTAGCAAAAAGTACACAAAGGTTTATCCAGATCAATAGCTTGGTTAAACCCACTGGGTGATTTGGCATAGAACGACCTTTATGTTATAAATTGATGTCCGCATTGCACAGCTCTACTTGGAATGAACCCCCTGGAGTTTAATGTAGCTTCTCTGCCACATCCTGATGCATTCCTGAAAGGATTCTCAGAATCTTCTGCAGCACTGTCCTCACTGTCATTTTGATTTCATCCACATCTTCATGAGTGGCTTTTATGACCTCCTTGACCTTGCAGAAGAGGCCAAACATCACGCAGAGCCAGGTCGGATGAGTCAGGAGTATGAGCCAGCATGGTGATGTTGTTCTTGGCCAGGAACTGTCAGATGTTCAGGGCATTATGAGCAGGCTCATTGTCATGGTGAAGAAATCACATATTGTCCTGCTATGACTCTTGCCTTTTCATGTTTACTGAATCAAGAAAATGCAGAATCTCTTTGCAGATGTGCTTCATGTGTTCATTGTCTGCCCCACAATAAAAGGGAAAAGTCTGCTTTTGCACTATATATTTTGTTTTCCCTCGTCCTAGAATACATATGTATGGGACATCTTATACTGTCTGTAAAAAAATGCATATGCCGAAAACTAAATTAGAATTAAACTTCAGTTTTCTAATACATATTGCAAACATTTCCTCAACCATAAAAGTAAGTCTTACATTGTCTACAATGTTGACATTGTCTAGGGCAGGGGTGCCCAATACGTCGATCGCGATCGACCGGTCGATCGCGTGACATTAAAATGTTTTGGGGTTTTTTTCGCACTTGACGCGTGCGCAAACAACGGCGCTAACACAACACTAACGCCCGCGAGTTCCCTCCAATTGTCAGATCCCTGTTTTTTCTCTTAAACTTAAGAAAGGGTATAAAAAGGGCAGCTGGACATAGTAAAAAGATTTAAAAAAGTATCACTTTCATAGGGAATGGGATAACTTTTTTTTCACGTTGATATATATATATATATATATATATATATATATATATATATATATATATATATATATATATATATATATATATATATATATATATATATATATATATATATATACATACATATAGTTCCATATATATATATATATATATATATATATATATATATATATATATATATATATATATATATATATATATATATATATATATATATATATATATAAATGTATATGTAAAAATTTGGGAATATTTACTACTTTGAAGAGGCTGAGGATTTGGACGATTTTAAATTAAATGAAGTCTGTCAGCAATTAATTGATTATCAAAATAATTGATAGTTGTTGTTTAATCATTTACACCTCTAATATTGTCACTGTTAAATACACACAATTTCCTAATTTTCCTAATGGTTTGCTTTTATCAAAAGATACTTTCTCTGAAAAGGAAAAAAATGGATTTGGATAATTTTAAATTAAACAAAGTCTGTCAACAATTAATTAATTATCAAAATAATTGTGGATTATTTGATAGTTGTTGTTTAATCATTTACACCTCTAATATTGTCGCCATTCAATTAAATGCACACAATTTCCCAATTTTCCCAATGTTTTGTTTTTATCAAAAGATACTTTCTCTGAAAAGGAAAAAAAACGTGGGCAATATATTCTTTCATTGGACAGCAACCATATCCTGCACAGACCAGTGCAATTAAAGTATATGTAAATTAAATCTAAAATAATTGTAAATCTTGTTCAATAGATTGCCAAATGCTTCTGTTTTCCCTTATTGGCCCTTCACGGACTGTAGCAGCTTCCATGAACAACCTATACTCACACATGAATCGTCTGTCCATCTGAGTTAAAGCCCAAGCGTCTGTAAATGTAAATACCCTCAAATATGTGAGATCACAGTGTCGAGTGATTGCCACTTTGTGTTCTGAGTCATCTTTGTGACGTGACAATGAGTTGCTGACACCGAGCCATCTGTGTTGTTATGTTGTGTGCAGGATCCCTGGCAGACTCAACGACAGGCGCACTCCCCTCGGAGAACTCAACTGGATTTTCACAGCCATCACTGATACCATTGCCTGGAACGTGTTGCCCCGAGGTGGGGCTCTGCACGCATAAGCAAACTTTCCTACAATTTCAAACAATACTAGCGTAATAATGAAGCATTACAATAATAAAACTGGGATAGAACGGTGTAGCTGTACCGCTTGAGTCCAAGAGGGTGTTTGTTTGGTAACTAAAAACTTGCAGATCAACAGATTTTATTTTTAAAATGCGTATAACAGTCAACTTTATTTTCTTGTCTAAAAGCAGAGATAAATACCGTATTTGCCGGTGTATTGGTCGACCTTTTTCGATCCAAAATCGACCGAAAAAAATCGACCTCGACTTATACACCGAGTCATAAAATTTAACTTCGTATTCATCGCTTCAAATGTGATGGTAACCAAGGCCGTTTCTCATGCATCTCATTGTGCGTTGCACTTAGAAAATTTGAACCGTGCGGTGTGCGCGAGTGCGCGGCCCGCTGGAAGTCCAATGAGGCGCCGCGATCTCCTGCGCGGTGCTTATAAAGTGCCGATCCGCTCGGCTTGGAGCTATTTCCGACCTCCCGTTGGTGCCGGGCGGCGTGCGCGAGCTCGCCGGCCGCGATCTCCTGCGCGGTGCTTATAAAGTGCCGATCCGCTCGGCTTGGAGCTATTTCCGACCTCCCGTTGGTGCCGGGCGGCGTGCGCGAGCTCGCCAGCCGCGATCTCCTGCGCGGTGCTTATAAAGTGCCGATCCGCTCGGCTTGGAGCTATTTCCGACCTCCCGTTGGTGCCGGGCGGCGTGCGCGAGCTCGCCGGCCGCGATCTCCTGCGCGGTGCTTATAAAGTGCCGATCCGCTCGGCTTGGAGCTATTTCCGACCTCCCGTTGGTGCCGGGCGGCGTGCGCGAGCTCGCCGGCCGCGATCTCCTGCGCGGTGCTTATAAAGTGCCGATCCGCTCGGCTTGGAGCTATTTCCGACCTCCCGTTGGTGCCGGGCGGCGTGCGCGAGCTCGCCGGCCGCGATCTCCTCCGCGGTGCTTATAAAGTGCCGATCCGCTCGGCTTGGAGCTATTTCCGACCTCCCGTTGGTGCCGGGCGGCGTGCGCGAGCTCGCCGGCCGCGATCTCCTCCGCGGTGCTTATAAAGTGCCGATCCGCTCGGCTTGGAGCTATTTCCGACCTCCCGTTGGTGCCGGGCGGCGTGCGCGAGCTCGCCGGCCGCGATCTCCTGCGCGGTGCTTATAAACAGCCGCATGCGCACGGCCTCCCGGAATTTGAACACATTTCGTCAATAAATTTCGCATATTGAATTAATGCAACAATTGAGCTCGACTTATACAAAGGATATATCATAAAATCGTAAATTTCCGTCGAATTTTAGGGGGTCGACTTATACACCGAGTCGACCTGTACACCGGCAAATACGGTAGTTTTATTTAGAAAGCTGTAATTTTATTAAGAAAATAAATGTATTCTTTTATTTATTTAATCTACATAGAGCTCCAAAAATGTCAGACGACCAAAGGGAAAAAAAACAGCATCCAAATGACTTATATTTAAGATTGGCAATGAGGAAAAGTGCCTCTGGCTAATGTCTCTGTCAAGATATAACTCCTTTCCCTGCTGTCCCCCATTTTTTTCACTCTTCCTTGTGTTGTTGCTCCTCTGTGAGCTCTTACTGCCACGCCTTCGGCTAGTGTATTCAGTGATTAACAGGCCATTAGTCTCTGACAATTACTAATTGATAATCATGTGCGGGCTCTTTCAAGTGAACATGAGAACGGCTCTCAATACACCAGGTCAGCATTTGTTTCTCAGTTTTGCTATATTGAATATAAATTAATGTGGCGCAAACTATTAATTTTTATGCGAACATAGCAATACCAAACCGCTTACGAGCCTTGGTGTTGCATCCACTCACCCCAGGGTCATATGGTGAACATCCATTCTCTGAACCGCTTATGCACTGCCTACTGCCCTTGACTTTAATCTTGAAGCATCTCCTTTACGCTTTTCTGTGCATTAGAAAGACCTTGTTGGTGTCATTCAATGACCCCAATTTTGATTAGACAACACTGCAAATGTACACGAGTATTATCGCAACAGGATTTTTAAGAGTTCTTGGTAATATGACATGTATTTGAATGATATCATTGTTAGGAATTGTTCATTATTTTTGTTTTTACTCTGCACCAAGATGCACAGAGGAGAATGAGCTAGGGCTAGTACTGAACACTTGACTCCGACGGCCGCTGTAGCCTGGTCATCAGTTGCCCATTGACTGAGCTAGATGTATTATTTCATTTGTAGGATTTCCATTTTTTATACAGTGCACACAGTTATTATTATTATTATTATTAATATTAAAATTATTATTATTAATATAGTCATCGTCATTACCCGTACCTGTCTTTTATGCAGCACACATCCCAAGCACACTAACTCCCAGCACCAGTAACAATGCGACATTGCTGATGGCTGTCAAAGCCTTATAAACCCTCGGGGCTCTTCCGTTAATGAAGCAACCCACGTCAAGGAGAATCCCAGTAATGAGACTCTGCTGCATACCTAATTCAAATCACCCAGACTATTGTACAACTCTGCTATGGGCTCGGTCAAGATATTACTTGCGTTCAGCACATACAATTTTGCTCATACAACAAAAAAAATACAATTTCCGTAATATAAAAAAAAACATTGGCTTGCCCCATCCTTCTATTTGCTTCTGATTATAGCTCATTATGGTGACGGGTGAGGTATGGCTCATCCCATATTACTTTAGGAGAGAATTGGTACACCCTGGACTAGTCATCAATGTATTTTGGGTTGTTAAGGTGGGTGGAAGCCAGAGGATTTGAAGAAACCCACAAGGAATGCATGATAGCCAAATGCTCCATTGTGCCTTCTGAGCCCATAATGGTCATTTACAGGTATGCTGATGGAAATGAAACAATGAAAATAAAAATGTAACCTAATGCATTTTAATTTTTTCAGATCTTGGTCTTCGGTATTCACAAAGCATATATACCTTCTAACATTTTTGAGTTGCTCTAGTCTTTTTTTAAAGTAGTTTGGGTCGTTTTTTTTATTTACTTCTCTACATACGTAAGTGCTATTTTTTCCTTCCTTGTAATTTGTGTTAATTTTTATCTGCGTCTGCATATAGATTTGTTCCAGAAGCTGTTTCGTCAGGATCTTCTGGTGGCCAGCTTGTTCCGCAATTTTCTATTAGCAGAGAGGATAATGAGGTCATACAACTGTACACCTGTCAGCAGCCCTCGCTTGCCTCCAACATACATGCATGCCATGTGGTAAGACACACTAACACAGCCCTGGCTTTGCATGTTGAAATAGTGAAGAAGGTAAAAAAGTATCAGGGTCCTCAGTGATCACATCTGTTTTTTTAGTACATGCCGCAGTAAATGACAAAATACATTCGTGGTTTGACAAAAGGTACAGAGTGGCACTATCTACATTTTATGATACCAAAAAGTAACTTTTGTACTAAAGGCTGTGCAGTGATAGAAATGCCAGCAGCCATAAGTTAATGAGGCTCATTTGTAAAATGAGAAATCCACCCAAATGCTGAACAGTTAAAAGCTTTACAGAGGAAGTGTGAACGCAATGCGCAATACTGCATTACCTAATTCTTTTTTTTTGTTTCAGCTCTGATATCATTGAAAACCTGCTATGTACAATTTGGAATGTGTTTTTTTTTTCCTCCACAAATCCATACTATTGGCCAGTCCACACACATGGGTGTTATTTTTATTTTTGTTTTACAATTTCTTGGCCAATCTAAAGGGTTGACAATGACTTGTTCCCTTTACAATGTAATGTTAAGACCTTGAGGTCTTTAAGATTTTTTTAATAGAAAACATAAAATCAAAAACGTTAACCTTCTGTTCTTATTTTGACCAAAATTCGAAACTAGACGCGGACCAATTTTTCTCTCATGATCTTCCACCTTCGCTGGAACTCAAACAAATCCAAACCCACTGCCACATAAATGTCACGCCAGGAGTTGGCTGCCATTTGTGCATCTTTGTAGTTGGTTGAGGTGGCATTGTATGAATCCACATATTTGTGCACCACAGCTGCACTTCAACTCTATCCATGTTTTTTTGTTTTAGAGATTGCAGTATCTAAAATAGTGAAGAACAGCATCGTAGCATGTGACTAAATAGGCCAATCACAAAAGTGCACGCGCGCGGCACTGCACACGCAGCAACAATTTCTGACATATGCGTGTTATGTGTTGGCCACGGGTCACAGAGGTCTGCGGTGGTCACGTGATTCAACACGGTAGTCGACACTGCGCCCATGCGAGTGTAAATATGCTTTTAGCCAGAACAGATATATTGAAACTGTCTGTATAATCTGACAGTAGACTATTTTTGAAATAATTTTCCTGCAAAGTAATCTCACTCTGGACCCATCTTGTCATCACCATGTCTCAAATGTATTTTATTTTTAATTTGTTCGACAAACATAGCCTATCGGAGACTGCTGTGGAAGTGCCGATCATTTGCCATGCAAGTGGGCACATGCTGAGGGGTCAGTTATGAAGGCACTGCATACACACACAAATCAACCTGCTATTGGCAACTATAATAACTTTAGATAACTGTCTAAAAAGTGCATTTAATTTCAATCATAGTCTCTCTCTTTTTATCTAATCCCAAACACAGTGGTACTCATCTGTGTCCTTGTAACACAGTATCTCCACACTGTAAGAAACACTTTTCCATTAACTTTGTACCTGTACACAAACAGTTCCCCCTCCATTGTTTTGTTCTTTTTGTTTTCTATAAACGCATCCCTGCAACCTCCCACTCGTTATCTGTCTTGTGTTGAGAAGCAAAGAAAGCCTTCTCGACAGTCCTGCCTTGCAAGGCAGATTGTTGCGTAACATAACAACATGGCACCTCTTTTTGTAAAGTATTTTGCGCTTGCAGAACTGAATAGTTTTTCTTTTGCCTCTTAAGTCTAGGTTAGGTCTGTGTGTATATTATTATGTTCATGGCAACAATTATTGAGAGCTCTACTGCACTGCAACACATGCAGTATTTAGTAGCACGGAATAATGACAAGACCGTGTCGAAATCAAGACCGATAAATGTGAAAGTGCCACAAATAAAAGACCACTTCAATAATAGAAGTGAGATTAGGAATTTATGAGTAGAATGACAATAAAAGGAAGCAATCAAACAATTTGGGGGTTGCTAGATCAATGGTCGTGCCCGCACACGGGCAGCAATTGTTATTCAAATGGTGTTGAACTGGATAGAGCTGAAAAATCCAAGGCTGATTACTCCCCTGTGGACAGTTTCAGTGTGGGAGTGTGTACAAATGTGGGAGTGTGTGTTACTGCACCACTCTCTGCAGGCAACGGCGACAAGTGCTTAGTCAGCCACCAACTGCTCCCTTACACTCCTCTGTTGACTGCTGTCCCCATTTTACTTGCACCACACACACAAGCACACACTGACAGGTTTTGGTGATGAGTTGCTCATTGATATTGGCAGCCGTTACCTGAGTTAATGCTGTCATCCCAAGTGGTGCTGCATCCTCCTCCCCGTGAGCGTGCCTTTGCTGATTTGGCTCTCCTCTCTTGCATTTCTGCTCTGGCCCTTTGATTTTGCACATCGCTGGCCAAGTTGGAGATCTTTTTATTCAAATTCAGCCTCTTGTTACGAAATCTACATTTTCTTGCCATTTTTCTCACATTTTTCCATGGATTTTTTTGTGTCTTTATCCCATGTTGCAATATTTACAGCATTTCACATATGCATACAGTGATGTCACTTCCATCCCAAATCAATTTTCACCCTCAAAATCAATGGAAACGTCATTAATCTGTTCCAATGAGCGGTGGTCCACTTGATCGCTATCAATTCCGATCCGGGCCAAAATAACCTTAACCAATCCAATCCATAAGCCCAATGTATTATTTTTACCAGACTTCCCTTTGTGTGACATCCCAAAGCATAGAAAAGCCATCACTGAGGTTGTCATGTGCCTGTATTCTTATCACGTGAGCAGTCCTTGCACAGTGAATTTTTAGAAGTCAATATAAGGCAAATGACATCCACCTATTATTGACATCTATTAGTGACAAAAAGAAGCGGACAGTTTATAAGATTGGCATTGGCCGATCCTCGCGGCTGCAGTATCGGTCTTGAATATCGGAAAATAGTATCAAGCCAACGCCAGTTCATGCCTCCCCACCAAAATAAAACGAAAAATATTTGTAATGTCTAAAATATCATGTATGTAAAGTCACTCGTATCTCAAGGCACCAGTGGATATGGAGTTTGTTGTAATTAAACAAAAAACATTCTACCAAGGTTATAATGTTCCATTTTTAACCTTTTAGGCCAAGGTATAAACACGTTTCAATCCATTGGACCGCTTAATGTACACTTTTGTACAGTGCCACCTTCATGGAACTGTTTTTGGTTTTGAAATGTTAGAATCCAGTTCAATCAGAAAGGATAAAAAAATGAATCATTGCATTTCGACTGTCAATGGACTTTAACAAGGATTATGGTGACGCTGTGGTGAATGGTGAATGCAGTAACTCATTCATGGAATGGTCAAGAGGAATTGAAATGGCAACAGAATTGGGAGCAGAATTGCTAATTCATCAAATACAGTCGGCTATTAAAATACTTTCAGAAATTTTGAAGGTTAACTGGCACAAAGACTTTGCAATCGCGCACCAGTGGATCCATTTTTTTTTTCCTCCTTCCCTAGTTGTTGAGTATCATATTGCAGTGTGGTGCAATAGTCAGTATCCATAAATTGACAGTAACGCTCACTAATTATGATGGAAAAGCTCCTTTGAGGCCTGGAAACACGAACGGGCAAAGGAGAGAGCAAGACTGGCCAAATAGAGAAACTGAGATAGGTGTCCAAATTGTGTTGCATAACCGTATGAATTAGTTATGATGACCATGAGAGGATTAAAGGCTCCTTGCTGCCCTCTCTTGGCCCCCGGGCCGAAAATATAAAGCATACAATTACAGGTTTGTAAAAAAAGGACATGTTTAATAGAAATGGTTGCGGATGTGTCACCTCTCCCAGGCAAGCGTGGGACCTGGCTGTGGATATCTGCTTGTCTCAGCTGCCAACCATCATTGAGGAGGGCACCGCATTCAGGGTAAGTGTGTGAAACTCATGTTTTCATTTATTACACACCTACTGGTGTTGCCAAATCTGACCCTTCACTTGGAGCAACAGGTCTCTGACATGATGAACACACATGACGCACTTTTGCTTCTAATAAGCACCAAATTCAATGGCATGTTTTTTGACACAGGAAATTGGCACTGCATTTTGAGGGGGATCCAGTTATTAACGCAAGCAGTGGTGAAAACAATATCACTAGCTGAGGTAATTAATCAGTGATCGCCTTTGGAATTAACTAAAACAGACCAGAAAATCACAAGGACAAATGGGGACATATATCCTATTGAACCCTGATGGGACGAACCAAAAGTGGCAATAACATATACAATAAACATCACTTTAATCTTTCCGCTAATATAGTGCAAGTCTTTCTTGTGTAGGGACTTATTAAGCTTTCATTGGGCACAAATCAATCTGACCTTTCTGCCGAGAGGCGTTGATACTTCCCTTTAACATCCATCAACAGTTGTTAACCGTCCTAATTCCCGCTGCACTATTAGCGCTCGGCGTGATCCAAACCCCTCCAGCAACCAATCAGTCAGGCATGCTACTATGGCAGCAGCGAGTGAGATACGGCAAAGGTGATCTTGATAGATCGGGATTTATGTCGTTACTGCAATGTGTTGTCACTCTCTGGCTCATGTGTCAGGGTTGTTATGAAATGCTGACTGCAGATTGGCTTTTTATGCATAGCTGTCTGTGTGTGCATATGTGTGTGTGGGGGGGTGCACACGTATGCGCGCATGTTTGTCTCCACAGCACAGCCCTTTCTTCGCAGAACAGCTGACAGCTTTTCAGGTGTGGTTGACAATGGGCGTAGAGAACCGGAATCCTCCTGAGCAACTCCCAATTGTCCTGCAGGTATGCACTTGCACTCAATTACACCTTGGAGCATGGAAGAAATATTTATATCCATATTTATCTGTCCATCCATCCAGATTTTTAAAAAAGTGGATTGCTTAACAGATGGATGGAAAAAGTCTGCACTGTTTAAATGTCTATTTTTTTGTGTGAAATTGAGACCAAGATAATACTTTTTAAAGCTGTTTTCCCACCAACGTGACATCCATCCCAAAAGGATGTAAGAATTAACAACTGGGCTAATGTGGTTGCGCAAATGTACACACCCTCTTAGTCTTATGACCAGCCACATTCAAAAAGGTATGTTATGTGGGAGTCAGCCCACACCTGCCACCATTTGAAGTGTTTAGTTAATCCTAAATTAAGTTTAATATCAGAGGGATTTGATTGTTTTGTCCACAATCCCTAAAGTTTTGTTGCAAACACACTTGGCGCCACCAAAGGAACACCATGCTTACACAGAAGCATAGTGGTAGTGCCATGCTTTGGGGCTGTTTTTCTCTATCTGGATCTGGGGCCTTAGTTTAGGTGGAGGACAGTATGAACAGTCCCAAATACTGTTAGCAGAAACATTTCAGGCTTCAGATAGAAAGCAATAAAAAAATGTGCATGAACATGTAAACTTTATTTAGAATTAATAAGAGGTACTCTAAATGGTGGCTGTTGCTGACTCCCATTTAACATGAGTTTGGATGTGATTGTTCAGTTAACATGGCCAAGGCTCCAATTACTGTATTAGAGGATGTGGCACCCTGATGTAATTTTTTTTTTTCTTTGATTATTTTTAATGTCCCCTCTCAAAAAGATTTACAGGAAGGTCACATAGATAGTATAAAACATTTTGAAATGTTTTATCTTTTTATACTGCAAAAATCCATTTGCACGTGGGTGTATAGACTTTTTATATCTTCTGTATCTCTAGTATTCTAATATAGCCTACTTTGTCACATAGTACGTATTGTCAAGTTTTCTTGGTTGGTTTGATTATTTGATACTAATATGTAGTAGATGTCACAAGAGCGGCCTCTGACCTATAAATCTTTTTGAAAGATTTTAAATAATGACAGAATCAAATCTATATAGCATGCTGCCATATCAAATAAAAGTATTGAATACTGTATATGCAGTCAAATAGAAGTGTTAAGCATGAGCCTTCATCTGGCCTCTGTATTATTAAGTATAGCTGTTTTATGTTCAACTGAGATGTACCTAATCATCACGTCTCTCAACCCCAAGTCTTCTCTGGGGCTGAATGATAATAGCGGTATTATTACACTGTTGAGGATTATGTGTTCTCAGAAGCAATAGCTACTTCACAACCCAAACCCTTTTAAATTACCGTAAAACATCAGTCAGCCTTTTAGAGAACTCAACAGAAGTATTCCTGTTGTATTTTTCCCCCCTAATTATCTTTCACACACCACAGCTCGCTGAGCGTTTCAGCTTAATGTCTAGTGCCAGGTTAGGATGAGGCCGATCGTAACAAAGAGGAATGTGCGGCTTCTAGGATGCCATCCCTTTCACAGATAGACCCAAGGTGGAAATTGAGTTTAAACAGGCTTTATCCTTCCATTATGCAAGAGAAACCGCTTTAGCTCATGACGATTGCATCTTGATTGAACTCATATATCAGCAAGAGTTCTCCACTGAATGGAAAATCACCACTGTAGCACTTCTTTCCACACCATTACTGTACGCTACTTCTCTTTAAATCTCCCTCCTGAGCGGCCGATATGTGCAACACGAGCGGGCTAATTTTCTTCATTAGAGCCCAGCTACAAAGACTGTGACAAGACCAGAGTGTCTGTTGTTCCCAATAGTTGTTACATATTTTTAAATGCCCAATTAGGGTACCAAAACCTTGATGGTGTGCATCAACTATTGGGTTCCTCTCTACCCATCCCTCCGGGTTCTACAGCTGTTGTGTTGTATTATATCACAGCGCAGTGGCAGTGTGTTTAATGGTAATTTCCTGCTGACTAAGTCCTCTGTTAGCACTTCTGCCAAGACTCGTTAAAAGCTGTGGGAAAAGCCACACTGATTGGGTACAACTATGGTGTGTGAAGGCAAACACAGCGGTGAGAGGATGGTAGGAGCAGCAGGAATAAGCCTGTAATATTATGAAAAAACATTGTATCATAGTTGTATAATATTAAAGCTGCTTTAAGATTCATATCAAGTTTTGTAGGTGGAAACATATTTGTTGTGACATCTGAATGATGAGGGGATACAATATAATATTGTTAGCCGCTGTAAAATTACACACACTTTGAAATAAATACTGGGGAAATGATCTTCTAAAGCACAGGTGTCAAACTCCAGGCCCGGGGGCCCGATACGGACCGCCACATCATTTTATGTGGCCCGCGAAGACAAATTGTGCATCAAATTCGTGTGTCATTACTAGAATTGCAAATTGTCTTCACTTTTAATAATATCGTTTTTTCAAATATTTGACCTGTTTTCACTCATCTGATTTGAAAACAAGTTATTTGTCAGTTTGTTTTTACTGTATGTAGCTTTTACTGTGTATAGCTTTTACTGTATATAATATGAGGTGCTCATACATTTATTTGGGTTGACAGTCATAATGGCCCTCCGAAAGAAGCTACGACTACAATGCGGCCCACGAAAAAAATGAGTTTGACACCCCTGATCTAAAGAAACTAAAGAGAAAAAAAATTAAATTAATTAATGCGTAAGAAATTGCACATACATTGTATATGTATGGACATACAAAGTATGCATAAAAGTAAAGTTACATATAAATGAAAAGTTAAATAAATGATAGTTCTTAAAGATTAAATGCAACATGTCCCGTGTAGTTGAAGCTGAAGGTAACCTGGAGGTCTTTCCTCGCCTCATACTGTATGTGTGGTGTCACAGAATATGCTAATAATACATCCTGTGTTGGCGGGCTGTTTGCATGTGTGCGCCTATGTTCCTCCATATGCTCTTTCCCACGCACTCTGTGGGACAGTTGCTCAGGAATGTTCACTCCTCACACAGCACATTTTGTATGCGCAAAATGTTTTAGCAGATATAATTTTCTTGAATACAGTTGTTTGTGCTCCGTTAGGCACGAGTGTTGTGCATAATACCTGTGTTGACACGTGAACATTTTTTGATTTTTGTTATCCAAGCAGGCACCTCCATTCAGAGTAAGCAAGTATGGCTCGAGGCCAGCATAGTGGTGGGGTAGCCATCTGTTTGACTCCACTGCCTCCACCTCTCTGCTCTTCTTGCTCTTTTTTGTCTTACTCCTGTTGCTTTGGGAGAAGCACAAATGACCACTGACTTCTGTTTTCTACCGCTGTAGGTCCTTCTCAGCCAAGTGCATCGACTTCGGGCCCTAGACCTTCTTGGGTGTTTTCTGGACCTTGGACCCTGGGCTGTTAGTCTGGTGTGTTCATCAAATACTATCTGTGTCTGTTACTTTAATAAAGTACTGTACAATAGATGTCCACTATTAGAGTTAAAGGTTTTGTGCCATGGTTTTACTGACTAAAATTAGATAGGCTGGTAGGTACGTAGCAAGGGAAGTAAGTTGGAAAAATTAATGTACTATAATGGCTTAAATGCCCCTTTTTAAATGCCAGGTTTTTGTGATTTATAAAAATAAAACCAAGATCATTTCTAAACTTTTGCCACCTATAGTATGGCATGTAAGTGGTACAACTCGGATGACAAATTAGGGATTATTTGTTTGCAAGTAAAATTAAGTGCACAGCTTCTTATAATTTGGATGTGACAGTGTTCAGAATTGAACAAAGCCGAATCATTTTTTTTTCTGTTTAATGCAATATTTTTAGGTAATCATTCAGATTACAAAGACAAATACTCTCTAAGTATTAATAGATTGCATTCGTGAAGTGACATGCATGTGCACAAAACACAATGTCACATGGCACCGTGTGCAATTTCAAGAATCTTGTGCTTGTCCCCCCAAATATTCATCTGTTTTAAAGCATCTTTTTTTCAGCAGTGACTGATTTTTGCTCCTTGGTCTGCCATTGGTATTTGTGACTGTCTGTTTTTTAGAACAATTGTGACGTTTGTCGCATTTTACACATCAGATGAGCAAAACCTGAGTGACAAGCTTGTAGTCACATCTGATGTTTATATGAGTGATAGCCACATATTTTTGGCATCGGGTCAAAACTTCATAAGTCACATTTTGGTGAATTTGTTTTTTTTATTTTATTTTAAAGAATTCATATTTCGCTCAGTCTCGACGTGGGCATTACTTTTGCAAATGATTGACCCAATCTAAAGTGTTCAAAATGACTTTGCTCTTTTTCACAATGCAATGTTAATGGTTGAATAAACCTGCCATTTTATTTTATTTTTTTGAAAAGTAATAATTTTGGAGATCCGTGGATTCCGTCTGACGCCAGACATATACAGTTCGTATACACATTGTTTTACCAACTTGTGACATATGACCAACAACTGATGGTCCACTATTTCTCATGTAAGCATAAATACCGTAATTTCCGGACTATAAGTCGCGGTTTTTTTCATAGTTTGGGTGGGGGGGCGACTTATACTCAGGAGCGACTTATATATGTTTTTTTTTCACAAATTTTTACTTGATCATTAAGACATCACTTACAAGTATAGTTGACCACTTCCCATGTTATTTTTAGTATAGTTGATCACTTCACATGCTTTTATTTCTTTATCTTGAACATATTCAAAACATAAAAAATAGAGAAAACATCAAATAAAGCAATTAACACTTTAAAGCACCATATCCAAGTCCACTGTCTGCTGTATGTACACTTGCTCCATTTTTGCTCCTCTTATATTTATTATTATTATTTATTATTATTTGTTTATTTATCATTTATTCAATACTCTTATTTATTCATTGTTAGTGCCTTCTTGGGTTTTTTTTGTGTTGCTTGTATGCATATGTGTACTATCTCACCGAGGGATAGTGGAAATGTAATTTCAATCTCTTTGTGTGTCTTAGTATATAAAAAAATATATCGACGATAAAGCAGACTTTGACTTTGATAAAACAACCAAAAAAAAATATATTTTCAGACGAAACTGGATGAGGGCGCTCTAAATTTTACCGTTGGCCGTGACTCATCAACTGGGTGGGCTTAAGAAAAATGGCACCAAAAAGAAACTCATATTTTGCAGGTTACAAACTTCAAGTTGTAAAATATGCAGCTGAAAACAGTAATCGAGCAGCAGAAAGAAAGTTTGGAGAACCATGATGTACCAATGGATTACTATTTCAAGTGACGTCAGTAGCGCGGCGCGCCGGTTGTTTACATACAAACGTGCCCACACAAGGACTACCATCATTAGCGGTGATCATTTCTAAGTGACACGGAGGACAAAGAGTGTGAAGGAATTAAGGATTTGGAGTGACATAGAAGGTTTGAAAAACTATTATGGCTTTTACGCACGCCCGGTCTCTACTGAGTCGGGGGCCGACGCTCGGCCGAGTGGCTGTCCGCTGAACGGTGCGCGGGGCTCGGACATGGCCATTACGCACGCCCGGTCCTATGCCATGGAGCTCTCGTGTCTGGAAGTCCACGCCGCCACACGCTTGGAAGTTTGTTTTGTTTAATAAAGAGCCGTATACCAAACCCACGTCTATCCTTGTACTTTGTTAACGCTACAATATAGTTATATACTAGATCTGTGGAATAAAGACGAGGCTGACGTCAGGGCGCACGCGCGGCGATGTTGACAAAGGACGAGGAATTTGACCGATGGATTTAATGGATTTAAAGTGCACGGATGGTTTGATAATATTATTGGCTTATATTATAGTTATTTGAAATATAGTTTATCTATCGTTATATGAGCCTGTGGAATATTTTGAAGTGCAAGCGCCCTCAGTCGCGCGCACCCATTGTTGACAAAGAACGATCGATGGATTTAATGAATTGGAGTGACACCGATGGTTTTATAAACATGTTATTCATGTAATAGTTGTCCTTAATCACTCTATATGTTACGTCAGGCCCGTTCTCAGCTCTTTGTTTGAGTTTGTCACGTTAGCATACCTATCGTTTAGCCTGTTGTTGCTATTTAATGAATTGGAGTGACACTGATGGTTTTATAAACATGTTATTCATGTAATAGTTGTCCTTAATCACTCTATATGTTACGTCAGGCCCGTTCTCAGCTCTTTGTTTGTGTTTGTCACGTTAGCATACCTATCGTTTAGCCTGTTGTTGCTATCGTTTAGCCTGTTGTTGCTCGTTCATGACTGTTTTTGGTGTGGGATTTTGTCGAATAAATTGCCCCCAAAATGCGACTTATACTCCGGAGCGACTTATATATGTTTTTTTTCACTTTTTGGGGCATTTTATGGCTGGTGCGACTTATACTCCGGAGCGACTTATAGTCCGGAAAATACGGTATTACAACAAATCCTATGTCTATGCTTTTTCAGCGAACACAAAGCTATGAGTGAGTGTTTTTGTGTTTCTAGGCCCTGTCTGTTGGAATCTTCCCATATGTGTTGAAGCTGCTACAAAGCTCAGCCAGAGAGCTGCGGCCACTTCTGGTTTTCATCTGGGCTAAAATCCTCGCCGTGGACAGTGTAAGTGTTTGTATGTGTGAGTCTGTGATGGAATTTACATCTGTATTGATCCCTGTCTTGTCAGCCAGTATGTTTTGGGGGTTTGTTCTCATCTTGTGAACCAATTTGTGGAGTCTGCATCTACATCTAGGTTCAACATACCAAATTTAGACTTTGATGCTATACCAGCATAAAATGCTCCGTAATGAGTACTACACCTGATCCAGCCGTCACTGAACTCTGTAATTTGTAGCCTTCGAATACGACCTGTAAACATACTTTCCAAGTACATTAATCACACTTTGCCTGGAGGACTTGCGCACAACACACTGAGCACTGCTGCCCTTCTGACACAGAGTTGCATCACTGCATTTTTTCCCCCCATATACCGATACTTTAAAATGATTGTATTGAATCATTTTTAATAGCTAAAAAAATTAATTTGGTTTTGGATTTTTGCAACCTTATTGTCCAGATATTGTTCTTCTTGCAAATCTTACATCCAATGGTAACTAACAGAGTACACATTTCTTGAATGATCCAAATGAATTAGAGGTCAACCGTTTTTAATGGCGTGCTTACTTTTGTACCATTCCATTGATAATTTTGCTTTATGTTTAGGATTGTTTTCTTGTTAGAAGGTGAATCTCCATCCCAGTCTCAGGTCTTTTGCAGACTCCAACAGTTATGTTTTGTTGTTGTTGTTTTTTTCAAAATATTCTTGTATTCGGCTCGATTCAACTTCCCATCAACTTTAAATACCTTCCTGTTTTTTTAAGGGTCATATGAAGTATTATTTTAGCACCAAACACCAAAATGTTATCATTTTGGTTCTATACTGAGACCCTATTTATTATCATCAGCCATTTAGGTCAAGGATCATTCAAAAATCAAACGGGAACTTATTTAGTCAGTTGACTGCAATGAGAGAAAAGGGGGTGACTAATGTTGCACATTATGCTTTTCTATTTTGTTCATTCGGATAAAAAAAGAGTTAAAAATTGATCAATTGTGTTCTACTTTACTATTGTGTGACACTTGTTGATTCTTCAGAGAAAGTCCGATTGTATATCTTGTGTATGTTTGAAGTTTGAAATGTGGCAAAAGGTTGAAGGGGGCTAGTACTTTACCATGGTGCTGTCAGGAGCACTTGCAAATATGAGTTGCTGACAGCTTAAATAGTATATTGTTTTAAAGTTGGCAATAAAATGTTTGCCTGCTCTTGGCTATTTGCCTTGTTTTTTTGCGAAATGTGGCTAATTTGGAGACCAAACAGACTTGATGTCCTCTGTGAAAATGTCACTCCTATCGTGACTGAAAGCTGTATTTATTATGGTCAAATATTGCTCCTTTGACTGTCAGTACAGTGGTACAAGTTGGTTATTCATTGAACTGGACCTTCATTGTGATCCCCGGTGCAATTTTGTTCTCAGTAGGCAGCACGCAATGCTGCATGCCCAATAAACCAGCTTTTGTGCACAACACAGCTGCCAAAGTACATCATCCCTTCCTCCTGTCTTTTTGCGTAATGCCAGCGGTAGCCACTAAGCTTGTCCAGCTTGTGAATAACCTACTGTCGAAGAAATATCGGATAGCTTCATGTCTGATATTTTCATAATTACAAATTGTCATTAATTTAAATGGTCCCTTCTGATTTGTGGACCACACTGAATTGCCCTTGACCTAGAAAGTACTTGCATATGGAGTTGAGTTGAATGTGGGAAAAACATTCAAAAGGTTAAATCTGTTCCATCCTGATTTCTCCACCTTTGTAGTCCTGTCAAGCTGACCTGGTCAAAGACAACGGTCACAAGTACTTCCTTTCTGTGTTGGCTGACAGCTACATGCCAGTGAGTATTTTTGTTATTGCTATTATGAAAGTGCAATTGTGGGCAATCGTGAATAATTCTTGACTCACCACCACTGAAAGTCAGCATATTTCCTCAAAACATCTTGCAAATATCAATATGTTGTATATATATGTATCTTTTTACTTTCTAGGCTGAACATCGGACCATGGCTGTCTTCATATTGGCTGTTATTGTGAACAGCTATAGCACAGGACAGGTATGAATACATACAGGTCTGTCACAAATCATTATAGAATTAATTATCCTATCGACTATTCAATCGATTATTTAATTGCCACCCCACGCCCCTGCACACACTTGTCAAGATACCTTTTTTTCTGTAAAATGGTCAGTGCAAGACGATTGGCCCACGTAAAATCGTGATGTGGCGTACTGTGATGAAGATTCAGTCTGTTCAGTTAAGTGACTTAAAACACCAATTTAAAGCTGTACGGTTGTCATTAAAGATGTAACCAACATCAGAGAATATACTGCATGACCCATTGTTTATTTTTTGTAGGAAATCAAATTGATATTACTTTACAAATAGCCATTATGAATGCAATGTGTTTCTGAACATTGTCTCATCATCTTTTAACTCCTAAATATACATTGACAAGAGCCAAGTTATTAGCCAGTTAGCCAGTATTTATTGTTAGAAATGAACCAACAAAGTAGACAATGCCGAGATGATGTAGTTCTTCCTTTCCACAGCACTCAAAGATCCACATACGAGGTTACAAATACCCATCATTAAACCTATTTGCCATCCATCTTCTTCTTTCTGCAGTTGTTTTTCTGTCTAATTGGAATGTTATTTCACTCGTTCATCTCCCTAATTACTTGTTCTTTCATCAACTTGTAAAACTTGTCTTTGAGAACTTCCCCTATAAATGTGACAAATCAGAGAATGCGAGCACATGCTAAGAAGCACCAATTTGTCTTCATATCCCTGTGTATTCAATGCCCTTACCTCTCTCCTGGGCCTGTAAATAATAGATGATCTCCAGCATAACAGCAAGACTCTCTGCCTGCTTCATAGCTCCATTATTCATTTTTCTTACATTCAACAACTGTGCTCACAACCACAGTGTCGCCATTGCCAACATGTCACTGATAACTTCCAGGGTTCAGCGGTGATGCATCACAATAGAACAACACACGAATAGTATTAAACATATGAAAGGTGGGTTAAGTGTGAGAAACCTGGTGGAAAGAATGCACACCCCTTTCATGGATGTGTTGTCATGTTTTTACCATTTTGAGCTGATTTGTTTTTAAGGAGAAAATCATGAAGCGTCTGAACAGGAAATTGTAATTTTTTAACAGGAAAAGCAAATAGAAGGATGACTGATGACTTGAATGAAATAAATGAATTAAAACTTCTAACAGATACCATAAAAGGGTTGCAGAAGATGCTGTGTATTTTTCGCGAAGCCATTTAATCCACCTTGTGAGCGACATTTGTTGTTTTTGCAAAAACGACAAGGAAACAGACGTGACACGCTATAAAGTTTTTTTTAGTGTTATGGGGGAGGGTGATGTTTTCATCTAACTTCAGATGACCTTACATTTCCAAGCACCAATTAGCTTTTGTTCACCTAAAAAAGAGGGTCCATTTGGTTCAAGTGGATAAGTGCTCTTGGTACAAAGCTCCTAAACCTTTGGCGTGCGAGGCAGTGTGAGGTTGTAGGTTGGCAGTGAGTTAACGACTAATGAGTGGAAAGAGTCCAAGCTTAGAATTGTGTGTGCTATTTATGAGTCTCCCAGCCAGTGAATGTCTTACACTATACTCACCCTGTATCCTTTCTCCTACCTTTCTCCTCTCATCAGGAGGCCTGTCTGCAGGGTAACCTAATCGCAAATTGCCTGGAGCAACTTTCAGACCCCCACCCACTGCTTCGCCAATGGGTAGCCATATGCCTGGGTCGCATCTGGCAGAACTTTGACCCGGCCCGCTGGTGTGGAGTTCGTGATAGTGCACACGAGAAGCTCTACATCTTGTTGTCTGATCCAATCCCTGAGGTGAGAGGTTGACTCTGCTACGCTCACACAAAACAGTATCAGAAGTTGGAAAATAGAAATTTGACAATATTAGGACTTGAAGTAGTTTTTATTTCAGGTTCATCACAAGTAAACCAAATCAACCAAATCATCTAGTTGACATGTTGACTTTACCACCCTTGACTTTACCACACTAATGAATTAATTTGAGATCTATCAATTACCAGTCAGATGTTTTGGCAAAAGCACTGGCGCTTAATCATCAGGTGGTGGACTTGAGCGGCAAATGAGCGACGCTGCATCGAGCATCTGGCAATGTTGCACAAATAATGTGAATGCTAGCCGTGTTACTTGCAAGTCTGTCCTCAAATATATACATTATATATAAAAACAGACACATTTGCCATGCAAGCCCATCTGAAAAGACATTTGCTGACAAGCAGCCTTAAATCCTCAATGTCACCCATCAGGAAATCCACCACACTTTTGACAGTTACAGTGAAAAAACAGATAATATATTGCAGTGGTCGATGAATACCTTTTTTTTAAATAAAAATTAATGACTAGTGTTGCCAAAGAAAGCAACGAGTGTCTCTCAACCGGTAGCCTTCATCCCACAGACATAACTCACACACTTCCTCCCACTCCCCCCTTCCTTGACTTTGTCATTCAATCACAAATCACAGATGCCTTCAGAGTCTCACAGATAGTTGGATCTTAATCAAACTTTTGCAATAATCCACATAACACAACTGCAGATTTGCTACAATACATTTGTAGTCAATATGGGATAATTAATTATCAATTTAATTAGATAATTAACTAATTATCAATTACTTAGTTATTTCGTTAATGATGGTGGAAATATACTGCCAGGAGTACAATCAACCGCCACGAGGGGCACCGCATCGTTTTTCTCTTTATAGTTTTAAGAAGGTTTAAACAAACGAAAATCTGAAAAAGGTTCTGAGATCAAAAGTCACACTTTCTCACAAGTCACTTGCAGAACATAATCAGATTTGGATCACAAAATGAAACAGGAATGCAATCTCTCAAGAATCTTCTCAAAATTGCTTACGCATGCGGGTTCTCAATTTTTAAGGGTTGATCAATGCATTAAGTCCAATGCATGACTTCTGCTGGTTGGGGGGGTTGGAATGTTTGTGCCCAGGATGGGAGGGTGACTCCCAATCCGGGGTCGCACTGTGATTGCAGTGAAATCTGAAGGCAATTATCGCTACACATTACAATAAAGCATACCTTCTCACTGTTTTTTTAATTACTGCACATGGGTCATTTTCATATAATTTGATCAATAACAGTACGGACATCGCCCAAAATTTCATTTTGAAAAACAATTTATATTATGAAAGTTATCATTTAAAAGGTAATAATTGTTTCTAAGAAAAACAGTCTTAATCAGTAAACCTAGTGTTGGAAATGCCCAGAATGTCCATTTTCAAGGTCCTATAATTTGTCAAAAACATCCAACATCTTGAACGGACAGATTTCTCATGAATACATAATACAGTATGCAAATATGCTTGGCTCTTATTGGATCACTGTTCACCTCAAATTGAATGTGGAAAACAGCTTTCCTCTGATTGGTAGTTGGCAGCATCTGTGTCTTTAGCTGCCATCTTGGGAAGTCACCAAGCGATTTCACGCGGCAGAAATCTGAGGGCTCGGGGTTAGTTCTACACACATGCACCAAACAACTTGCATGCAACCGCTTGTCCCCACGGGAGTTGCGGGTGTGCTGAAGCCCATCCCAGCAAAACAAAAAACAAAAAAATTATAAGGAAGTTGTAGCGCTTGGCTTGAGTAGACTCTCCAAGTATGAAATTAAAAAGTTTTTCTTCAACTAATCAAAATAGGATGTCATTTTGTCTTGCGTCCATGTTGTTGCAGAATGTCATTTAAAAAAAGAAAACATCTTTGGGCTAAATCATAACTTAAAAGGTTCATTCATTAAAAGTGGCAGCCATAAATATTATCATCCAACATTTTTTATAGTGATATCTTGGAAATCCTATGATAACAAGCTGTAAAGCTGTATCTTGTCCCAATAAGTATTTTGTTTTTCAGTGCCTTGAGCGCAACCATTGCATAACAAGGCTTTGGCCTTGATGTTTGAAATGTTAACACAGCCAATTATAAAGGCATGGAAGCAAGGTTAATCAAAAGGAGTGTGAGTTGAAACAGTAATTGTGTCGCTCTAGGTGAGGTGTGCTGCTGTCTTTGCTCTCGGTACATTTGTGGGAAACTCCGCTGAGAGGACGGACCACTCCACCACCATTGACCACAATGTGGCCATGATGCTTGCCCAGCTCATCAACGATGGCAGCCCTGTAGTCCGCAAGGTCAATCCTCACACACACAACACACACACACTTGCGCATACATGCGTGCACCAGTGCTACACATGCCTGACTTAAAAAAAATATTAACAGAGTATATTTTGAATACAAATGTATTTGACCCTGAAATACTATAATCCAGTACTGTATATTCAAATCCCCAAATACTGTTCGCAGTATAAACAGTGTTTGTTGGTTTATTGTATTTTTGTATTTGTTTGCAGGAGTTGGTGGTAGCATTGAGTCACCTGGTAGTTCAATATGAAAGCAACTTTTGTACCGTTGCTCTTCAGTTCATAGAGGAGGAGAAAAATTATACTGTGCCGTCGCCAGCCAACACTTCAGGTACCCTCACCTAAAACGCCATTCAAGTCGCATTTGACACATTCACGCAGTGGACCCTTGGCATACTCACTGATTTTGTTTCCATTCTTTTTAAATATCTTTTTGTTTGTTTTTTGAGAGCTAATTCCCTTTTTTAAATCCTAGTGGAGATTAATCCCCTGTTTTCTGTGAATTTTTCATTATTATTATTGTTGTTGTTGTCATCATTGTTGTCATTGATATTATTCTTATTGGTATAAAACTGAGTTCCTGGATATTTGAATTATGTCCAACATTTTATGATACATATCTGCAGGCTCAGCGAGAACTTAAATCAGATAAGTGTACAAAATATCCATCCTAAAAGCATAGCGTACCTGTTCATGCCATGACAACTTATGATGACTGTCATCACTCACATAAATAGTCCTCTTCTAAAAGGCATCTACAAAGGAAGAAGCTCTTGTACTATGAGCCTCTTTTCCAGAGAACAGAACACCTACAAATATCAGTACATATCATTCAATGCATGTTTACTCCCCTCATGAACGAAGATGCTTTTCTCACGTTATTTAGCCACTACTTTTAATGTTTTGGTAGGAGAGTACAATACCAACCAACAAAGCAAAATTACTTATCTAAGATAATTGCACACTCTTCTATTACCCATGCCATCAGGTCTATTGTCAGTGATTTTCACGTGAAAATTCTGCCAGCAAATGTCCTGTACATCATTTCTTGTCAGAGACCATTTGGGGTTTATTTTATTTCTATTATTAATTAGATAGCCCACAAAATGTTCATAGCTGAGATTGACTGGAAATTTTTCTTATAAATCTTTTGAAGAGGGTTTGGTTTGCTTCAGTTTGGATGCGACAAGTCATTTTCTAGGGATTTTGCATCGGCGGATTAGCAGATACTATGTCTATAGATGTCACTGCAAATTAGCACTCACTGCAAAGGTTAATGGATTATGGAATTTAAAGGGATCCAAATGTTCACACTCGGTTGTTGTCGTATGTTTTTTCTATTATAAACTGAACTGAAATGTTGGTTGACAATAAACAGAAGAAAAGTTCTTCCATGTATTTTTTTATTCACTTTTATTTCCTTCCAGAGCCTGGTAACTTAACTCCTGTGAGGGACAGTCCAGCCATCCCACGTCTCCGATCTGTCAACTCCTACACTAACATTCGTGCAGTCACCACTGCCCGTAACCTGAACAAAAGCCTACAGAACCTGAACCTCAATGAAGAAGGTAGGAGTGACAGATTGTCGGCAGGAAAATAAAAATCACCTTCTAGAAAGAGAGCTATTGCGGTTGTTGGAGGCTTTTAAATTAATCTGGTGTTAGATGAAGATTTACAAGATTAGATTGGAAACCACTACCTGTGAACTGTGCGGCGTTCTTGCTAACCAGTCATTCACCCGTGCCGCCTCGCATATATGCAATGATAAAGAACTTCTCTGAGAAACTTTCAGTTCCTAATTCATCTAATTGGTTTACAATCCTTTAATCGTTAATAAAAGCACTAAATGTTACATCTTCCAACATGAATAACAACAACTTGCATCATTAAGATGTATTGCAAAATAATTTGCTCACTTGGTACTTTTGTAAATTTATGGCCACGTTTGAAGATTCATGTGTGTGGTAACAAAGAAGAATAAGATCTAAGCTCCAGCTGCACCTATGGATCCCATAGTAGTAGGTTTTGGTGCATGAGGTCCTGAGCCTGTGATTTGTGTTTCTGCTGAGGGATTCAAGCAGCTAAAGCTAATGTGCGCGTCCTCTGTGTATTGCTGTCGGATGGAGGCTTTCATAAATCCACAGTGGCGCAATCAGCAATGCCTTCTGTTGACACAAGTTCACATTCGTTTTCACAGTAGTCATTCCAGTATGCAGCGGTATTTATTATAAACAAGCACAGAGCGAAGAGTTCTTTCATTCATTTCCAATGACCGTACCTACATTTCAATGTTTGGCGGTATATGGGCGCTAAGTTATTTCACTTTTATGAGTCAGACAAAAGTTAAGGGAAAGGTTGCTGCAGAAAATGATTGAGACTGGCATAAATTTAGTGACATTTTAGTTTCTTATTCTAACAATTTTTGAACAGTCATGGTATGATTAATTGTATTAAAAAATACTGTCTTAAATTGAGGTAGAGGCTGTGATCTTTTGCACACATGCAAATGACACGCCCCTCACGTTAAAGTAAATATAATAAAAAAAATTAAAATGTTTTTATATACTACCTTGTTGATATCTAAACAGCCATCATCGCATGACGCTTAAAGGTATCCATCCTGGAATTTATAGACGGCTATCTCACATGATCAGCAGCAAGTGCCGCAATCCATCTGGGATGTATTAACATAACCATACTCCTCAAATCAACACCCTCGCATTGCCTTCATGTTCTAAACCCTTGCTGTCACGGTTTCACTCCATTCCGTAAGGATGACTGTTTTTAGTCTTGACAAAAAATGGCCGCACAATTTGAAATTTATCTCTGTAATGCTTAAGCCTTGGAGACATTGAGAGTTGTTTTCTTGCGTATCCGTGAATAATGTTTCTGTATTATACACATCATCCAGGTGGACCGGCAGCTTTTTCACCGGGAAACCTGAGCACAAGTAGTAGCGCCAGCAGCACCCTGGGAAGCCCCGACAATGACGAGTACATTCTCTCCTTCGAGACCATCGACAAAATGCGACGGGTGTCTTCTTATTCTTCACTCAATTCCCTCATAGGTAACTGCTTTGCAACTTACGAGTCACAATTGTGCTAAAACCATTTGGTAATCACCAACCCCTGAATGCACGATGATCATTATTTGCAAAGAAGCGTAAGACAAAATGGAAGCCCCTCCTATATCCTAACACATTTATAAATTATAGCAAGCTAACTTTCCACATCTTTATGCTTAGTGAACAAAGGGTGTGATTAAATGCCCAAAGCACTGTTTGGTAATGACTGAAATGAAATTAACTACATTAATCTTTTAGTATTGATTCTACACATATTTTATTAAGAAGCCCTTTGGTTACTGCGACAAAGCACGAGGTTGCTCGTAAAATCAGCGAAACACCTCACCCAAGGGAAGTGACCAAGGGAGAATCTCCCCTTCCGAGACAACAATGAGTGCTGTGAAAAGGACAGAGCAGCAGAGAAGACAACAGGGTCAACCCTGTGAGCCACCTGAGATTCTTTAAGTGCTTTCCCAGGCACGGCGTGAAGTCAAGGCAACACTCTTTCCCCTGCTCTCAGGTGGTTAAAAAGGTTGTTACCCAAACTCAGCTCAGCCTCCATACGTTGCTAATATACTCAAAGAATGTAATTACTTTCCGAGCCTATCGTGTGTATCTGGATAGATATGAGGCGAGGTCGGGTAGGGTTGCAATCTGCGTGCTTATCTGGGCATGTGCTGTGTCTGACAATAGCTCCTGCATGCTTGTGCTCGCAGTTGTGTTTTACTGTTTAACAGCTGAAAAGTGCATCAGCGTTTGTTGGCGGTCTTTTCTCCTAAATGCAATGGCATAACAGTAAGTATACTGGGGGACTAATATACCGGGGTTGCAGAGTGGGGGAACACTACATTATTTTTGCTTAATGGCATTTTGAAGGACTGTGCAGTACTCTTGTACTTTACAGTGCACTCATTGTACAGATACTGCCGTAGAAATCAAATACCTTTTCAAAGCAACCTATTCAGCTTACCGTATTTTCCGCACTATAAGGCGCACCTAAAAAAAACTCCAATTTTCTCAAAAGCCAACAGTGCACCTTATAATCAGGTGTGCCTTATATATGGACCAATATTGAGCCACTACAGCAGGCGTGTCCAAAGTCCGGCCCGCGGGCCAAATGTATATATCTTATATATGGACACAAAGTTTTAAAATGGGCCATTTATTGAAGGTGCGCCTTATAATCCAGTGCGCCATATATATGGATAAAGTTTTAAAATGGGCCATTTATTGAAGGTGCGCTTTATAATCCGCTGCACCTTATAGTGCGGAAAATACAGTATATTAAGCTCATTTTAAACTATAAATGAGTCTCCTGGTCATCTAACAGTAGCCTCCAAAACACTGTCTTGTTTTTTTTTCTTCATTGTGGCAGAAAATATCTTGATTTGTTTCTCTTTTTTTCTGTTGTCGTTATTTTTCCGGGTTTGGTCTCACCGTTTAACACTTGTAAACAAAGCTTAAAATATATAGAGACCTAAAAAGCCTTGTGTGTTATTCTTTGGCCGTTTAAAGCAAATCGAAACCATACTTCAACACAACAAGCAGGATAACAAACTTCCAGGAGTTGGAGCAAAGTTTTAGTCGCGATTTATTGATTTCGTTTTCAAGCATTCAGTGTTTTTCTGTGCCTGCTTACTATAATTTGCCTCTACAAATGTAGTAATAACAGTAGCGTGATGCAATTGAATGGTGACATGGACACTATCAGTTTATAGATAGTGATGATATGTTTTGATTTTTACGTTAATCTTTCAATCATTGCCAAGAATCAGCAAGTAGCAAATTCAAAGGTTGCTAGGAAATAATAAACGCAAACACCAAATTCTATAATCCCATAAAATGAATTAAGATTCTTCATCTGGCAGCCGTAAATGTCAGTCAGTAATGTCTACTATAGATCGGGCTAGCGTGGTTACCCTTCACACCTAAGGCCAATAATGTCAAGTCTGTTGTGACTGCATAGAAAAATGGGATTAGGTCAGTGTTTCTCCTGGGACAACATTGTTTCTGAGAAAACAGAAATCCCATCATGATTTTTTAGTCTGATACACAGGCTTAACTCAGACATTTTCCGTTGAGATGGCATTTTCTTTGACACTTCACCTCCTAATGCGTCATTGTATTTAAGATGCTCCTCCATTTAAAGAGCACCATAGATATTATTTAATGCTGCTTACACTGCTTACAGCTCTTCTACCATGTAGATGAATTTATTTATGCTTTCAGATGTTATGATGCTTTTTATGCCCCAAGCAAGCACCAAAAATTGCTATGCAAGTATTTTATGTGCCATATGTCAGACATGGAGAGGCTATAAAAAAAAAAAGCCACGCTGTGGTTCATTGAGCCAAAAGTTAATATCTTCACAACAGAACATCTATTACACTCAGCACAAGTCTTCATGGCATGAGTCCATTCAAGCCAAGGCGATTAATAATATCCAACCTCGTGCGGACTAATAGAGAATGCATAGTTGTAATGCGTGAGCACCTGTTACGTGGCATGTCTTTTAAATAGGACTAAAGCTGTACTTCGCATTAATCAACTGTCATGTTTCTTTTCTACAACCACAGTCCTTTCTACTTACTCTCATCAGCATTTCACTTAGCCAAGAGCTGCGGAATAAAGCATGTGTAGTTTTGTTTACAGGGTAAAAAGAAAAAGACGCTAAAAAGAAGCAAGTTCAGATATCTGGATCTCTTTGTTGGGAGTATGGACACAAATTCAGGGTGGGTGTGATGGGAAACAAATTCAAGGTTGGTTTGATTGTCTCCTTGTAGCAACAGAGTGGACAGGAAACTGTGTTATGCTGACACCAAGATTTGATGTTAAACAAAATAGCTTAAGAGCAGCAATGTGGGATAGGTATACAGTTGGCACAAGAGCAGGAACAAGCCCAATGAGATTGTTGTTGACACGGAGAGAAGAAAATCAGAAGCTACTGTAAACTTCCACAAGTGAAAGAAACAAAGTTAATAGAAAATAAGCATGTAGGAACGATTGAGAAATGTTAAAAGGTAGGTGAAAGAACCCAGGTCACTTTTCTGCATAGGCGATACGGACAGGTTGGGATCATTTGTATTCATAATTACGACAGAGCAATGAATCTCCAGTGGATGAGAAGGTGCAGCCTTGTGTGTGTGTGTTGGGAGGGGTATTTGTGTGTTTTGATTGATGGTGTACATTACCTAACACTGGAGGTCATATTGCCTCTACCACATTAACACATTCAATAACTCCAGCAGTAGAAAATAGGGCTTGCAATACGATTGTAATGACATGACTGTGGATTACTGTGTGGCTGTTAGCTGCTGTGGTAATGAACTTGGATAGGAGTGATGTGTGGTCACACTGGAGAGAGTCTGTGGGCTCTATTGCTGTGTATTTTAACTGACCACAGTGTGTTTGAAATATTTCCATCTGTTGGACTCAGTCCTTCATACGTTTCCTCTTTCCATTTTTAGGTGTGTCCTTCAACAGTGTTTACACTCAAATCTGGAGAGTGCTTCTACACCTTGCTGCAGACCCTTTTCCTGAAGTATCTGACTTGGCAATGAAGGTCCTCAACTGCATCGCATACAAGGTATGTTGCGTTTGAGTTTATGAGAGTTTTGGGGTGCAGCCTGAAATGGACCGGCCATTCGGGAATCTCCCGAAATTCCCGATGGCCACCACATCCATGCTTTGCTTTGTGTTAAATGCTACCATGCTCTATTCGTGCAGCACAGCCACTCCCAGTTACTCAAAAGGGACCTTTTTTGGCAACGGCTGGTAAATATTATCATAGACAACATTTACCACATATTTACATAGACGTTATCTTGAGTATGTTGACGCTGCAGCCGTACAACATGTGGCAAAATGAAGCCATTTGTGAAGATGTCTCATTCACTTGCTCCTTGGAGGTATATCAAGTCAGAACTCACTGTATTAACGCTGAACCATTGCTAGTGATTCCATTATGTCATTCTAACTCAATTTTACAAATCATCACTATTCATATTCATCCATTGTGGTTACTGCACTGACATACGGGCCACCTGATTCAGCGGGTGTCTGAAGCAGAAATGAAGGTAAATAAAAAAATAATAATAATTGTGTTCCAAAGGGTTTGTGGCTCCCGTGGGATTTTTATGAAACAGCTTCAAGTGGCTCTTAAATTGGCGACCCCAATGTAATTATCCATTCTCACTTGCTACTGTGATTATACCAGGGATGCGCTAGACCCATTATCTACAAAAAGTAAAGGTCGGAAAACTGCTATCAATTGTCACCAAAACTTGTTGACATCCTTAACTATGCACACATTAACCTCCGAAAGGTTCGCACCGATACTACCGATTTTATAGCACGGTGCTCACTCCTGAAGCTTATGTCTGTCATTTGATGAGGAAAGCACTTAGTCCATAAAATGCAAAATACACAGGCGATCATTGATATATTTTTTATGGATTGCTGTGGGCATAAGTAGACGTGCACATATTTTGGGTGGCGAGTGATTGCAGTTTTCTGACTTATTGAATGAAGATTTTTTTACACTAATGTTGTTAGACTGTTCCATGCTAGTCTACTGCAGTGTTTTTTTTAATGTTTCATTAGCATTTTTAAGAGAATATACACAAAGAATATTATCAGAAAAGAGATGCTTCTTTGGGGACGCATACCTTTTATTAACGATGTTTATTGACAGAGATGAAGGAGCTCTGCAAACATACAAATATGTATAAATCTCAGTGACGACCATAATAAACCTAATGTGCAGGGAACACTAGCAACACACAACTAATAATAAATAAAATGAGACCACTTACAGGGGTAAAGTTGGCTATGTGATACGAGCTACACGTGTAGCTCCAGAGTAGACGTGACCAGGAAAGAAAGAAAAGAGTGACACGACGCAACAAGATGTCATCAACAATAGCCTAGTGCCCTCTAGTGACCGGAGGAAACCTCTACAGTGCATGAGCATCTCTAGTTCCTTCGTTAAGAGCCAAATCGACTGCCTTTAACTTAAAAGCGGCATCATATGAGGGTTTGTGTATGTTTGTGTAGAAACGCTTCCTTTCTTCAGTAATGTCCGTTTTGATCTTGTTCTGTCTCTTCTTTGTGTAAATTATACGGGACTATTTGCCTGGCGCACAGACATGCGATCAACACACCACTCTTCTCCCCAGTGACCGTGTGTCTGGTCACATATCCCTCCGCCCAACAAACAGCAGTCCACAGCCTTTTTATAGGTGTATTAGCCATCGCAAAAATCACGAAAAATCCATAGATACGCCGCACTGAACAACAAGCCACAGGGTTCAAAGCTTGCGCAAAAAGTATTGGCTTATAGTCCGGTAATTACGGTAATTAAAATACTCTCTCAATTACAAAATAATATGTATCATTTGCTTTTTTCCTCTTTGTCTTTTTGTTGTGTTAAAATTACATTTCATTTAATCTTAAAAACATTTTCACTAGTTGTGTTAGTGTATCAGCAACTTTTACTCAAATTTTTCCCCCATGGTTTTTCTGTGCAAAATCTGTTTCTAGCACATAGGCACATTCCGCTCACTGGCATTTTCTGTCTGTAAAAAACATTTCTGTAAAGGCAATTAAGAGCCAATGACTCCCCCAGGCTTGGCAACAGTGGAAAGAGGCTGTGGAAACCCAAGGAGCCATATTTACCATTATTGGCCACTGCTCATCCACATGCAGAAGAAAAGATATATTGTTTGCTACGACAAGTACCAATTGTTCCCTCCATTAACTTCAGATGAGTAGCCTTTCAGTAGTAGGCCTCCCAAATGGACTGAAATGAAAGAATAAAATGAGATTAACCACTAACCTAGGCGGCACGCTCTCCTACCACCTATATCCCAAAGTACTTCATCACAAGGGTTCATTTTGTGGTTTTCCTAAAATTTCACCACTTTAAAAAAACTGGTCACTCGTAGCTATAATTATTTTTTGCATTCAGTACACAAGTAATTGTCCTCTTGGTTAGTTTTTTAGTCAGAACAATGTGCAGTATCTCCACAGGTCACAATAAATGTGAATTCCAATTTCGGAATGAATGAGACATACATGTGTATGTTCTCCTTTTTTTGTATTGTTTGCATATGAATGATACTGTCATCATGTTTAGAAACGTCCACTTTGACAGCAGCTATTACATATTTACATTTTAGATGTGTGTGTATTACATTGAGTCATGATGGATGGGTCAAAAGAGATGTTGAGTTGTTCACACATCCTGAGATCTCCACTACACAATATAAAAAATATTTTGAATGCACCTTAATGCGTGCGTGTGTGTGTGCATCCGTCTTTGCCCAAATGAAATTGGCACACGTAATTTTCTTCTGTGCTCTTTTACCCATTCGCAAACAATGCTGAAGGCACGGTCTTCACACTCGCGGGAGTTTTTTTTTTTTTTTTAAGCCAGTTTTTAAGGACATTTGTGTATGGAAAAAAGACCAAAACAAGGAATTCATGGGATACAAGAAAGTCCCACTGACACTGAACATTTTCTCATTATTATTGCTGCATTGTGCTGCAAAGATAACGTAATTACAACACTCACTCAAGTTCACAAGTGTTAGCATGGCCTTTTAGTTGGGCTTGAACTGTATTGATTTCTGGCAAAGAGAACAAGGTCAACAGTCAATTAGCATTGACTTACTTCCAAATGATGAAAGCATTAAATCCTTTTGAATAGCTCTGTTGTTCTGCCCAATTGCAATTGGGTAAAATCGTTTAGCTTTTTTATTAAATCCTTTTTTAAATCCTTTTTTTTTCTTCCTTCTCAATTGTAATGTGCATTATGATATAGGATATAATCCATTTTTGATAAGTTTCACATCAAAGGAGCCCAAGTTGAAAAGATTTCGTTGGACTCTTTCTCTCTCTCTCTCTCTCTCTCTCTCTCTCTCTCTCTCTCTCTCCCTCCCTCCCTCCCTCCCTCCCTCCCTCCCTCCCTCTCTCTCTCTCTCTCTCTCTCTCTCTCTCTCTCTCTCTCTCTCTCTCTCTCTCTCTCTCTCTCTCTCTCTCTCTCTCTCTCTCTCTCTCTCTCTCTCTCTCTCTCTCTCTCACACTTGGTTTGTATGGCAAGGGAATGAATGCTCATGAGATAATGACTTTTGGGCCTTGAACTCTCCAATTCCTCTTGCTGAATGCAACAGAAACTCACCAAATTGCCTGGTCCTGTCCAGTCTTTGCCCAAGACCTGGTTAGTTAAAGAATTGAAAAGGAATATGTCAATCATTTTTTAATATGCCATTAGCTTTTGTATTTCTGTCCTTTCAGAGCCCTTATTATCAAATGATGTGTGCACAAACAAATGTTTGCTCTATTTAATCACTTTCTCACCAACTAATGAGAGAGGAAGTGAGAAGATGCAGGTTGAAAGGGCGAAGCAAAGCCATCACAATAAGCAGCAAAGCAGCTGTTCAAAGTGATTCCCTTACCCCCCTCACCCACCTACTCCCCCATTTCCTGCTAATGAGGTAATTCCCTCATATCCCATTTCCGACCGTTAGCCAACAAAGCTTAGAGCCTTTGCATTACATTAGCATGTTGTTTACCACATTTTGACCATCAATAACGATTGATAATTCATGAACATGCTACACAAAGTGATGAGACGATAACATTTACACCACGCTCTCTCGACTTCAGAAAGAACTAAATATCATGGGGGTCCAGTCAATGCAGCTGTATTTATTTTGTTTACTCATCAAATGGGCCCCAAAAGTAACATTCAGTGGGGTTTCGCCCGTAGATAACAGTTTCTCAGCTTTCTGGGGTGCAGTTTGCAGCTCACTCACTCACTCACTCACTCACTCACTCACTCACTCACTCACTCACTCACTCACTCACTCACTCACTCACTCACTCACTCACTCACTCACTCACTCACTCACTGTTTGCTGGTCTTCAGTATCTTGCATGTGCACCTACTCACTTTTCTCTGTGGGTTTTTATCTTGTTCTTGGGGAGTAGGAAATATGTTTTACCTCAGTGTCAGAAGCAGTTTCCATAATCAGTCTGTTGACTTGACCTACTGCTGTTTGGTACCATTTCCAATGACTCCTTGATGGAATCGCTAACCTCGGCAACTGACATGTTTTTATGGCTAAGAAGAGCAGTATCTACCTCCTTGTCCCTCCAGACAAACACGCAAACAAAATAAAGCTGCAGCAATTTTTCAATTACCATAGAAATCAAATTAACGGCAATGCCTGCTAGTAAAATGTGTTTGCGCGAGTTAACTACATTCATCCAGCACAGTTTTTGTTCCATCTCTGCTGTTCATCAGGAATGCTTTGCTTCGAACATCTTTATTAGGTTTCCACCTCCCTCGTGTATAGCCATGAGGATGAGCTTATATTACCTGCTCTTTTTAATGAGATAGAGTTCTAGAAAGTTAGGCAAACTTTAATGCTGCCCTTTCATCCACTGATTATATTGACAAGTGGGATGCACTTTATCCATACAGCATCTGTAATCTTGATCCGTCCAGCCTGATCAAATATACAGTGGTGCCTTTGAAATGCCTTATTCTGTTTAAATCTTGGTGGTCTCTCCATAGAATTTTAATTCAATAAAAACTTTTTTTTTACGCTAAACGGCTGTGGCAAACACCGATTGATGAAGATAGTTATACATTAATGTCAGCAAACAAGGATGAAGCCATTCAATTTCTAAGCGCACAGAGCACTTGTGTGCTGCATAACATCATGTGTCAGGTGGTCAAGTGGTTGCAGATTCAGTCATCAATCCCCCATGACTTTGCTGAGGTATCCTTGATCAAGATCCTGAAATACTGGATGCTCCTGGCTCATCACTGGGTGAATTGTTTTAGCATACACAAGCCACAACATTATGACTACTTGCAGTCTGAGACAATGGACCAAAAATTCTGCATCTGCATTGATGATAATGCTCAATTTTGAGTGATAATATCAGAGAAATGTCAACTAAACAATGATCATTTTTGTTGTTGTAGTGAGGAATTGCACAGCATCGCGTTCCTACTTCTGTGTGTTGGTTACCAAATTTTGCTCAATGAAGTAATCTAAATATTTAATACAGCTTCGTGTTTGTGGCAGTGCAATCCTACATTGATTGAAGTGTGTTAAAACCCATTTGATACTGAATGTTGGCTACGTGAGCTATCACCTTGTCTTTGAAAAGTAAAAACTTTCAATGACACTTGAACTGCACAAATCCGACCCCAGAACTATTGGATATTGCTTAAAGACATTCGTAATCAAACCACGGCGATGTGGCGTATGCCCCTTCCCCACGTAAACATCCAATGTTATTTTTTTATTTTATTTTATGAGAAGCAAGTCATTCTTTAGCTGCTAATTTGGCTTTTTTCTCTGTCTGTCTGTCTGTCTGTCCATCCATCGATCCATTTATATATCCATATATCCATTTATCATCCATCCATCCATCCATCCATCCATCCATCCATCCATCCATCCATCCATCCATCCATCCATCCATCCATCCATCCATCCATCCATCCATCTAATTTGTTTATTTAAGGGGCTTGCTTTTATTTTATGTCAAATCCACTCGCTATTTTTGCTTTAACCAAACCTTTTCTTCTCTCCACAGGCAATGATGAATGCTCGCCCTCAAAGAATTCTGGATTCTGGGTCTCTTACCCAGTCAGCTCCAGCCAGCCCCACCAGCAAAGGTACCCATATTCATCAAGCAGGGTAAGGAACACAACATGAGACTTCTAAATTTGAACCCAAAAACATAGTTTGACAGAAATGAATACAACTCAATAGTCTTCAAAACCAATCTCTATGTTGGCTTTACTTTATGTCTCCCTCTAGTGGCTCCCCTCCTATGCCCAGCACCAGCAGCTCAAGTCTGACTAACGAGGTACCCAAACCCCCAACCAGAGATCAACCTGCCGCACGGCCTCCTTACACACCTACACTTGGAGGACAGGCGCCCCATTCACACCAGTTTCCCCGCACTCGTAAAATGTTTGACAAGGGACCTGAGCAGGTACATGATTTGACTGTTATGCGTTTGAGACTTTGCATAACTTGCTTATATGATTTTCAATTTGTTTGTTCAGGCCGCTGAGGATGGAGACGAGCCTTGTGGTCACAGAAACTACATCAGCGCCGCCTTACAAACGGGTCTATGTGATTGGAGTGCCAAGTACTTTGCTCAGCCAGTGACAAAGGTAGTGCCTATATCTATTTCGTCCCTCTATCTTGCTCACCCATATCTTTTTGCCACATCTTGTCACATCTTTACATTTCATCATCTTGTAATACAACTAAGTTTATGTCAGTATAAACAACAGGTTATTGCTCTCTTGAGTTCTTGCAAATCTTTTCATCAATTTTCCACTTCCAAGCATGACGATCACTATTCGGTTATTAAAATACATTTGTCATATATTTTACCATAGTGTCAAAGGCAATTGAGCCACTTATTGACATGAGCTCTTTAAAAGATATTCTGATATTCAGATAAATTCTCCTGAAGACTGCAGCGGAGGGACCAGTCACAGTGTGAGAAAGTGCCTGCTGGTTGTACATGATGGCTTTTCTGAATAATTGAACTCCTTGACTTCCATAACTTAATTTCCTCCCGAGAGAAATTAAAGATTAAAGGAATGCTTTACCATGGACAGCCGCTGTAATGTTTGTCATCTGATATTGAGCTTCTGTCGGTTTTAATGTTCTTAATACACGATTCACTCTTGCCAAAATAAATTTCCGCAGAGAAGGAATTTTTTGAGTTTATCAATAATGATAAAAGAGAAGACGGAGACAGTGCTCATGTACATGTAAAAGGCCATGTCCATGAGTGACAACAGCCTGAAAAGTGTTAGTAAAATCAAAGGTGAAAACAAATGCACTGAGGCTATCAAATAAGAGAATTATCAATCAATTAAACAAATGAGCGCAAGACTTTTATCATTTTATTTTTATACACTCTATTGTATTTTTAAATACATTGTTGTATTTTAAACACTTTTTAAAACATTTCAAAGTGTCACGGTTCCTCTCTACTCTTGCGTGCTGGCCGACTGACGCGGCCCAGTGCGAGCGCATCCGCACAAGACTTTTATAATTTTATTTTTATACACTCTATTGTACTTCTAAATATGTTATTGTATTTTAAACACTTTTGTAAAACGTTTTAAAGTGTCGCGGCTCCTCTCTGCTCTTGCGTGCTGGCCGAATGACGCGGCCCAGCGCAAGCTCATCCGCACAAGACTTTTTTATAATTTTCTTTTTAAACACTTTATTGTATTTTTAAACATTTTAAAGTGTAAATGTGTCACGGCTCCGCTTTGCTCTTGCGGTGCTGACCGGCTGACGCACCTCGGCAGTCCAGCGCGAGGGCATCCACGCATTGCTCAGAGGCACGCCCTGCGCTTAGTGCTCATTGCCGGCCGCTGTCCCAAATCCTGGACGACAGTGCTTTTTTTCTACGTGCAGTTACGCTCACTGCCGTTGTCCCGACTGTTTCTGCTCGGCGGTGCATTTTTCCCTTGTGCACGGCTATGTCACGTCTCCGCTCTCGCCCTGCCGGCCTATGGCATCACGCGCCCCCCCGCGCTAGACCACTGGGGCGCCTGTCGCCAATACGAAACCGCTAATCGTCAGTCCTCACAGTTTTGTCTGTTTTGACACGCACGCCTGGCATCTGATTCTCGTTTGCCTGACCCGCTGTGTTACGAAATGCCTGCACAACGCGAGCTCGCTGACCGGCTCGTCATTTTTAAATGTAAACGTGCAACGGCTCCGCTCTGCTCTTGCTGTGCTGACCAGCAGTCGCGCGCCCGCTGCCCAGCGCGAGGGCATCCGCACAAGACTTTTTAGATTTTATGACGGGCAAACAGGACGATCCAATCGGGAGTGACAAGCAGACACGCAGTTCTACTCCGCTTGGCAATCGAGGAGCGGAGATGTGATAGTATGTGTGTTATGAAGTGCAAGTCTGAGGTGCTGCTGATATGTTGTCGCAGACGGCGTGAATAAAATGCGATTTCTACGCCAGAAATTACGGTATATGTTTTGAATGTTTGATGTTATTAATCTTGTTGAAATCATTTCTTTAACTGTGTGCCTTCAATGGAAGAAAATACTGATGTAGTATTCAGGTTTGATAGATCAGTCTGTGCTTTTTTTTTTCTTCTCTATTTACATTTTCTCTCCCAGTATTGTGCCAAATAGTGTGTAAACACTGCATGTGCATATTCATTGACGCAAATGTGCTAGAGCACATTTGAAAAACGCAGTCCCCAGTGCACACTGTAAATATATCCGGTTTATTTGCGTGTGTTTACTGTGGTAGGAGACTTGCAGAGGGCACTTAAGCATATGTGGCCCAAACGCCTTATCAAAATTTCAAATTTTAGAACCCATTGTGGCACACAACTCAAATGTTTGCCCACCCCTGCGTTACACTACACACTCACAGTGGAAATACAACCACAATATCTTACAACAGTAGTATATGACCAAGGTGACTATTGTTGCTGTTTAAGTATTTTTTAGCGCCACAATATTTTAAGCATAGCAGCTTATCAAGTTATATTGGTGAAAGGTAGGCGGAGGGCAGTGTTTTATTTGCAGCGCTAGAGGCTTTCGGCATCATGACAGAATGTTTTCTCTCTGTGTTTCTCCGCTGCTGTATTGTGGCTTCAACTACCTTTTGTACATACCGTAATAGCCACAACATTTTGGTTTTATTGATCAGCCCACGCTTGCCAAATTTGGCTGAAAAATAGATAACCAGCCAGCCACTCTGGCCTTCAAAATAAAAGTTGAGTCTGACCCCGTGAGCAGGTATTGTTGAAGCTTGAAGATGCAGATGGAGACTGTCAACTAAATCCAATGCGCACTGCAGTAGAAGAAGGCGGAGTCTGAAGTGGCTGCAGTAGATGAGGAAAGCAGACGGATGATTGGATAGGAAAGATGTAGCGTGTAGGGTTAGTAAAAGTACTCGCAAAGGAAATTACGCTGCCTCTGCAAAATTTTGAGTGCTGTCATAAAACGTCACTCGGTTACAAATCCTGTATGTGTGCATGAGCACACTTCAAAGTCTGAGCATGGGTTAACATATCTCAGCATCAGCAGCACGGGATGAAATGCATGTACAGTATGTCCACTTTTGGAGAGTGTGGATTGCAAGGACATCATCTCACCATGTCTTTTGTTCATATAGTCTGTGGGATGTCTCTGTGTTTTATGTATGAACACAAATGACAGTTACATATTTAACTACTCACTTACTAAAATAGGCGATTCATACACAGACGTATGATGCCATGTTGACCATTAATCCCTAATATTTCTATACCTCAGCAGGCATTAATCCTGATATATGAATTATTTGGCAACATATAAAGAATCAGATGCACATATAATTACTCAAGTGGAATTGTTTTTACCGAAAAGAAGAAATAGGATGGTAATTACGGTGTGGAAAAAGTCAAATGTATAGGAACCCTGACACTCAAAAACATTGGCTATCTGTTGTACAGTAGGATTTTCTTTTCTGTATTCACTGTTAAATTATATTCAAAGGTTGTTGTTTTTTTTAATTTTCGTTTTTCTTTGGTAGTGCGGCTGGCTTTCCTGTGAGAATGTGTTGTGATATAACTGTGTCACTAATATTTTAAAAGAATGCTGCAAAGTAAGTTTCATAAGCACTTAAAAAATGCATTTGTGGCTGTAACTCTAATGAAATGTTCAGGTCGTTTTAACCTCTGTGTCAGTAAACATGGAAACTTTCACTCTGCAACTGCATTTTCTTCAAGCTTTTACTGTGAAAATAAATGGAACATTTTTCAATGGTCGAGTCAGTCATTTGATCTCAACCTTATAGAAGATGTTTTTCCACTAACTGGAGACAAAAGTGAAGGCAGCAAAGCTCACAAAAAAGCAGCAAGTAAATGTGGCTGTATCGTGAAGGCCAGACAAGCATCTCCTGCAAAGAAACTGACTACAGTCAAAGACTGCAAAGCAAAAAAGATACTAAACTTTATCCAAGTACTTTTATTTGTATCCATAAGTCAGTGACAGTGAATCATAAAACCTCAGTAATTGTCTGCATACATTTTTTGTTGTTGGCCAGTTTAAACCAGTTGGGGTACGTCCAGTACATGCTGTATCTGTCATACCATTCAGCTGTTCCATTCTATACTAGAAATTGCCAATATGGCAACATGTTGCATCATTCATATGTGATAGTCAGTAAATTAGCTCTTAACAAACCAGCTCAGAGGTACTTTATATGAGGTTCTGGTACAAACTCAAGTAATAGAAGATAGTTGTAAAAAGAGTTTCATTACATAAAATAACTTTACTATGTCACTCGTAAGAGTGCTTGCATTTTAATGAACGAGAATTTGTTCTTTCACGCAACGTGTTATTGCTCACTCCTTGTCCTTGTCTTCATACTGTCAGATCCCAGAAGAGCACGACTTGCAGAGTCAGGTGAGGATGGAGCGGCAGTGGAGATTTCTAAGAAATGCTCGTGTCAAACGGCAAAGCAGAAGCATCACACAAAGAGGTCAGTCGCTTTCTCTCAAATTCATCTATTCCTTCGTTTACAAGCTCAAATCCAATGGTTTTATGAAAGAAATGTTTCTCTTCTTGTCATTACAAAACACTTGATCTCATACATAATAAAAAGCAGATTTGATAGACGAGGTAATTTAAAGCCTATAATGTGTGCACAAAGATGGAAATCTCTTGTCTTGTGGCCAATTAAGTGTGCCATGAAATATCCTTCAATATAAGGAAATAAAATAAGGTAATACTCTTGCAAGTTTTTTCTTCATCTCTGTGTGGAAGAACGTTCACCATATGGGAGAAAAATAAAGCCGATATTTCATGTTTTGTTGAAGTTAACTGATCAGACTATTTCAGGGTTCAAGATGAGTGCTAATCCAGTTTAATCACTCATCTTCAAGAGTCCAATTGAGACACACGAGACAGTTACAAACTCCATCCATCCATGAATGGATGGAGCTTATAATTGTCGCCCAATGAAATGCATTTGGGATTCAATTAGTTTTTAATTATTTTGTCAATCCCAAATTTCATTGATAAATATTTACTATGCATTTTTCATGGGCAATAAAAAAAATAAGTATTTATTTTTACGTTATTCATATTTTAATTTCTTGCTAATTTATTTTCTGGTTAGACACTCGAAGTTAGGATTTCAACAATTTTTGTCATACCATCACACATTGCCACACAATAAAGCTCAAAATATGATACAGAGGTCCAGGTTAGCCCAGTAAGTCACAAGAATTGTAAAATTAAAAGAAAATGACAAAAACGATCAAATAAATTAGCTAAAGAACTAAGAGGTATGCATATTCATGGTTTGAATGAGTGCAAAGATGCAACACAGCAAAGGTTTGGCTGCAGCACAATGACAATGCAAGAGGCTTGAATTTCACATAATATATGCAAGGTTATTTTGTACTGTACTGTAGTGATGATTTGTACAAAAGGGATCCAGTGTTCAAGAATAGTGCTCTTGCAAGAAGAAAGTTAGAAAGAAAACGTGCCAAGAACGAATGTGCATGAGGCTATGATGGTAGTTTTGATTATTTAAGTTTTGGTTTTTGAATAAATATTACTTTTTGGAATTGGGATTTATAATCATGATTCCAATATCAATCAAAAATAATTGTGATTATCATTTTCTCTGTCATTGCCTACCCCTACATCCAGTTCAAGTTTACAGTACTATCAACCTAAACATTAAACAAAAAGAATTACATGTGTACTTAAAACAAGTCCATAGCTTTGCCTTATGAAAGCCCGCTTAGCTTGATGCCAATGACATCCTAAAGCAGCTGTTAGCATCAGTAGTTTTAGAAGCAGTCGATTTTTTAACATGAACGGTGGCGCAACACATTTTGAAAGATAATACTCACAAGCATATTTGCTTTATCCTTTATGAAAAAATTATAAACATAACAGCATGTTACTGAGTCATTTACATTAGTGAAACCAAATGAACTATTTTTCATTTGTCGATAGGAATATATTATACTGCCTCCTTAGTGGCCAAGGCAGGAACATCAAGCGGGAACAGCACAAAGAATTAAAGTGGAGCTGATGCATAGCCTATTTAATTCTTTACATTATATTTAATTATGTCATTAACAGTTATAGTGCAATGTTATAGAATGTTATTGTTCCCTGTTGTTTACTTGTATGTATATTGTGTACTATGTCTTGTCACCGTGGGATAGTGGGGAAGGTAATTTCGATCTCTTTGTGTGTCTTGGCATGTGAAGATATTGACAATAAAGCAGACTTTGACTTTGACTTAAACAAAAGCAATCACACAAAATTGTCTGTCTGCTGTGGAATAGGAAAATAACATTTCATTCATGTCAGTCAAGAAAGATGATTTGAGCAATGAGTGTTTTGAGTCACAAATGTGGTCACGTAATGGTTTAACCTTTTATCTTAAGGCTAAACTGCACAATTAAAGTTAAATGAGAGAATTGCCTGAAAACCTGTCTGAATAACAAAGCTCTAGTGTGACAATGGGAGACAATTCTGGAGTGAGGGGAACAATTGTGTAAATAATTAAGAAAAGTATAAATAAATGGTCTCATCCATTAACATATTTGAAACCTTAGTGAGACTAATTTGTTGGGAGCAGAAGGATTGAAAAATTTGACCCTCACTTATACAAAGTATGCCCGTGTGTATTCCTCATCTATCACTGGAAAAATACTCTTACCCTCTATGCATAACAAAACGGGCACACTTATTCCATTTCCTTTGACGTATTACTTTCAGGTTATGTTCAGATGTAATTGCATCCCTTTGGTCATATCTACCATTGATAGAGACTGTGATTTCTGGAGTTATTTAAGTCCTCTCACAACCAAATTCACCCATGAGTCATAGGACTCCCCTTCACACATACGTACACGAATGTGTCTGAGGTGTGAGTTTCCCTGCAAGTGATGTTTTTTTATGACCCCCCCCCCTCCACACACACTCACACACACACACACACACACACACACACAGACACACCTGCAAAATGACTAACAACACCTACGTCACTGTGTAAGCTCCTATCTTACACAGTTACGATTCGATTTACGTCACGGCCGAGGCTCATTCAGCCTTTTCTTACGGAATACCTGCTAAAAATAAATAAATAATTCCTGTGCCTCCATCCCCCTTTCCTCGTTGTTTGTAGGGTTGCCCTCATTCAGTCTATGTCCCCCTCAGAGAGAAATAAGATGAGAGGAGTTAGAGAAGGGAGAGTTCCTCAGACGGAAGGAGAGGCAATGTGAGCAAGTGAGATTGGCAAAGACTGAAAGAACGCTATGAACTAAAAAAAAAAAAAAAACTTATATGTATTCTGCTTGATCCACCCCCCCATGCAAAAACAAAATTACGTTCTTCATCAAAACGTATGAAAATCCTGCAGGGGATTTTGTATTTTGTCATCGCTCAAGAACTTCAACCTCCACAACTACAAAAAAAGTCATTGGAGACGATTTTTCAAAGAGATGTGTCTGCTTATGCCTCAGGCTACTCAAATCAACCACAACTGCATCAAGAATGAAGTCATAATAGATTTTTCGTTATTCTTTTTTGTCTTGTTATGGGAACCTCAAGAGGTATACTCCAGGACAGACTGGCCAAATTTGTTGTTGCTATGACAACGTGAGAATGTGAACTTCAGGCTATGTCAGTTGTACCTCTCTTGGCACTTCTCCTTGCAAAATGTCTCGGCTTGTGTCCTGTACTATTTGGCATGAACAACTTTTTTTTTTTTCCCCCTTGTCATATGCTAACAAAAGCAAAGTAGTTATATATAGTTATTATATGTGCTGCTCTCACCATTACTGGAGCCACGAGAGCCTGAATAATCTCACCATGATTACTGCTCTGTATTATGTGACAATTCTGTATTCCAATTTTATTGGTATCTACTGGCCAATCGAGATCTCTGTGAGCATCATTGAACTACATCAAACCAGTTTTTCCACACATGGAAGACCTAAAATCCCACATCTAACTAATGTTTGGCATTAAACTTTCACTTATCATCATTTTTCTAAAATCCATCCTATTTCATTTATTAAGATGTTTTTTTTTGTCAGAGATCTTTTTAGATTTTCAGTAAGTATGAAAACTCATTTCCATTGCAAATCACCCTGTCTCTGATTTATTAGTTTTTTCACAAGGCTATGCATATAACCTTGAAAATGCTTAATCAACAAGTATTTTAATGATGTTCTGTACAGGTTTTTATTAATATTTGCTTCCAATGTTTTGCTGTAGCAGAGGCACTGTATCATCTAGTACATACTCCACTAAACAAAGGAAATGCAGCAGCCCATATTTAATTTATTTTGGACCCTGTGAAAATAAATCTAAAGGGTCTGCATCATCTATTATCATCCTTTCTCATCCCTTCCTTTCAGGTGTTTCTCGACTGGACGATCAAATATTCATTAATCGCAATCCTGGCGTTCCCTCTGTCGTCAAGTTCCACCCCTTCAACACCTGTATAGCAGTAGCCGACAAGGACAGCATCTGGTTCGAAAATAAAACGCAAAACACGCACGACTACGAAACAAATGTTGAAGCCTTCAGACTTATGAGTTTGTGTTCTGTCTGTTTTAGTTTTTGGGACTGGGAGAAGGGCGAGAGATTGGACTACTTCTACAATGGCAACCCTCGCTACACTCGCATCACAGCTATGGAGTATCTGAATGGGCACGATTGCTCATTGCTGCTCACTGCAACAGGTTGCAACACTACATGAATACTGTATATTACTGTACATATGGTTGGATATATGTGCTATGGATCAAAATGTTTGGGGTTAGGGTTAGGGTTAGATGACCCAGATGACTTCATTTTTTCCCAGATCACGGTATACACTACCGTTCCAAATTTTGATTGTCACTCGGAAATCTCTTTTTACCATATTGTCCACTGCATTTATTATTGAAGTTCGTTGTTAGGGGTGCAAATTAATTGCAACTCTTCTATTCTTGTTTCGCTCCTCAATCGAGTAGACTTCATAAGTTCATGCACATAGGCTTGATAGGACAGTTCTAGTTTTGGTGTGGAAATCTGTTCAAAACACACACTAACTACGAATGATATCACTCTTACGGGATCCGACATGGCAATCGTCTAGATCAGGGGTGTCAAACTCATACTTTTCGCGGGCCGCATTGTAGTCATAGCTTCTTTCGGAGGGCCATTATGACTGTCAACCCAAATAAATGTATGAGCACCTCAAATTATATACAGTAAAAGCTACAAAACAAACTGACAAATAACTCGTTTTCAAATCAGATGAGTAAAAACTGGTCAAATATTTTTTTAAAAAAAAGATATTATTAAAAGTGATGACAATTTGCAATTCTAGTAATGACACACAAATTTGATGCACAATTTGTCTTCACGGGCCACATAAATTGATGTGGCGGGCCGTATCTGGCCCCCGGGCCTTGAGTTTGACACCTGTGGTCTAGATCAGTGGTTCTTAAGCTTTTTGGAGGTACCGAACCCCATCAGGTTCATATGTGCATTCACCGAACCCCTCTTAGTACCGATGTGTTCGGCCATCCGCTGACGGGGGGGGGGTGTTAGGGTCCTTAGGGAACCCCTAGGGTTCGATCGAACCCAGGTTAAGAACCACTGGTCTAGATGCATTGAAGAGAATCCTGTGCCAGCCAACAAACGTTTTTGAATGAAATCGACGTCCTCAATATTCCATTGAGTCTTAACAGTGGTTGTGGAGGAACCCGAAGGCCCAAAGTGTTGATGTTTTATTTGTGGTAACGAGTCGAGTCTCTGTGGAAGACGTAAAAAATGACAATGCCATTGTACGTGGGAGATTGTGGTGGCGTATACTCCCTCCTCTGTTTAGAGATTGTTTCTCACTCTTGACATACTGTAGCTGGCCTCTACCACTCCTTTTTCAAATCTTTCAAACCTTTCATTGTCTCTGCCCAGCAGAATATTAACATTTTTGTCCTCAAAAGATTGCTCGGAAAATGTGACTGACTAGAAATTATTATGACTAATCGTATAATCAGATACCTTTTTTTTTTCATTATTATTAAAGAGTATTAAAAAAATCTCATAGCCATTTATTAAACAATATCACACAAGCATTGATTGTCATAATTTTCTAAAGTAAAAGCAAATGACTTATTTTGATTAAACACAAAAGATAGTAAATCAGTCTGCTCTCATGAAGGGCTAGAATTATTTTTGAGAGCCTGAAATCTGAAGATTTGGACAATCTTTGGTTAACAAATAGTTATTAAAATATGAGCCATTTTTTTTTATCGATTTGTTTTTGATTAATCGCTTAATTTCGACTGTATACTGTTATATGCTATACTGTACCTGTAGTGAGTCATGACCCTGCAGTTGTTAATTGAATTAGTGTCAGAGTTTTTCTGTCTGCAAGGCCATGAAGGTACCTCAATTGTATTGGATCAGCAAATGTCTGAATCCAATCGTGATTAACTTCTAAATATGGAGGCATGGTTGAAACCTACCTTAGGACTGCACTGTTAAGTACTTAACGTAACCTCTTAGTTCAATGGTTCCCTCCCACCAACTCTTTTGGAACTTCAGTCAGACTCGTTTGTTTGCGGCGCAAGGACTTAAAACATTCAGCTCTGGAAATACAGGTCATGCACTGCTCTTGTGTATTCATCATCTGTCATCAATAGAATAATTTACTTTGTTAGCCCCAATGCACAACATAATCTTATCTACATAACACTTGGTTCATTTTCTTTTTACAGAACATTCAAACGGATTTAGAAATAAATGCTGCCTTCCCTTTCACCCCTACTGGAAGCACGATAAAAGCTAAAAGATAAATGACTTAAATTCCATCTTGTCAAACTGTATCTTGCATTCCATCAGCCTTGCACTGAATAACACCAATGAGTACATTAGTCATAAAATATATATATAGTGTTTAATAGTAGATGTGAACTGCTAAATGTAAATCAAGTCTCGACTTTTATGGGTAGTAATAACTTTCTTTGAAGAGTCTGCGGACATGTTTTATGTCTGGCTCTGTTTCTTAGCTGGGTGTTGACACTGCTCTGCAGCATTTTGTTTCTCACCCACCATTTTTTGAATGCTTTATAAGATGCTTATACAATGCCTTCTGATTTTTCTGAGAAGTATATTTAGGTCATGGACAGATTGTGCTTCTTTTGAAAAAATCTATTCAAGCTTCCCATCCAATTATTATTACAGCGCAAGAAAAAAAAAAAAATCAGAATCTCCTTTTGAACTCACGACTTTAAACGCACCCATTAACACCTTGCTCTCCTAACACTTTAAATTCCCATGTTGTCTAGATGATGGAGCCTTGCGCGTTTGGAAGAACTTTGCTGACCAGAAGAACCCGGAGATGGTGACTGCCTGGCAGGGCCTTTCTGATATGCTGCCAACTACCAGAGGTCAGCCTTCCACCAGCGCTCACAGTAAAGACTTTGATCTTACTATCTGCCCACCAACCCCTCCCATAGTAGTTTGGTTTGTTGTCCCTCTGTCCATCATCTTACCTACTTACCTATCAAATAAAAATGTTTCACTATTACAGGGCTCCTGCAGAAAAAATCTTAAAAGGGAACTGAATCCATAAATCAAGATAACAGGGGCTTAATTGGCATTAAGATATCTTAAATCAATCTTTTCCAAAATTTTAACCTAAGATTTTTTTACTGTCAATTGTTTGTGATCTAAAAAAACAAGGTTCCTAAGAATAGAATTTACCGAAAGTCTCATGATAACAACACAATCACAATAGCAGAACCAACAAAAGAGTCATGTGCTTTTAGTCGAAATTCTTAAAAGCAAATGAAAGTCATTTTTGGACCCAAGCAACTTTGGACAACATGGGACATTGGGAACAATTTTAAGTTGGTCTTACATTTAATTTCAAGTGGAATTTAAAAAGTCTGTTGGGAATCTGTCGGGAACCCTGTTTTACCCTCATTGCAACTGCAACATTGTGTGGTCACCATTTGTCTGTGCGTGTTTGAACACCAGTACCTATCTGACAACTAACTGCTCTCATGGTAACTGAATAGTAGAATTTAAGAATGCATTTGGTTGTTTGAAAACCCTGTGTAAAGCACATTTTAACTTGGCTAAATAATCCCTTGAAGAAACTGAGGCAAAACGGAGTGCTTTACTTAGCAACAAGCAGCAGTGGCACTTTCAAGTCAGACTCAACTCTAATCATGGGAATTCATTCCTTCCAGGCAACATTATTTAGCTCAAAACCACAGTTAAGACTTCAGAAGATTGGGAGCGATTATTTTTTCTCTTGAAAAATACCAATTCTAAAGTATTCACCGCCTTCTAGAAAATCTTTCATCGTGGGTGTGGTTTGCAGTGGTGTGCCGTAATCATACTAACAAGTCGCAAAACATACTGACATGATAATATTATAATTGAAATTACAGACACCAAAATACTTTTTACATTTCATCATCTAGTTTTAGCTGATGAAGGTAAACCTATTCATCTGTGTCCAATTTAATCCCAGAAAAGTTGACCCAATTTTTAGTTTAACTCCTAAGGAAAAGCTGAGTTTTAAGTTGCCTTTCATACTATAAGTGGCTGTAGCCGCCACATGCAGTGGATAAAAAATAATAATAATAATAATTACACAACCTTGTTGAAAGGTCGCATTTTTGTGAGATAAACAAGTGTGACCATGATGAAACAATTCAGAATATTTTCCACCTTTCTGTGAACTTCAACAATTCAACAGAATAACAAACTGGAATCTTTTTGGTTAGGTGTGTCTAACTAATTGCACTTCAGGGACTACATCAGTAAAATCATACCAGAATTATTTAACGTGTGTGTTGACGTACCTGCGGAACTTGGAAGCCGAGGCATTTGCAAATATTTGGAACAGGCTCCACACCATCAGTGCAAACTGCAGAGGCGAGAAGGCAATTTCTGGGCTACTCTCTCTCTCTCTGCTTCTTCTCGCCAAACCATCATTTAGGTTTTTATTAGCAGCAGTTTCTTGCTCACCGTTTTCTCTGGCAACCAAATAAATGAATAGTGCCAGCTTTATCGAACTACTTCTAATGTGTTCGATGAAACTTGCACAGTATACATCCTTTAAATAGCAATGGCAGGTTGATCTCCACCATTTGCAGAGACTGTCTATAGAACATGTTTTCCACAAAGTGCCCATTTGGCTAATTGGTAGTGACAAGTAAGTGACTGGCTTGCTCACTGGCTGACTGGTTTTCTGTGCAGACCTGTGAGCCCCACTCACTGTGTGCACATATGTGTTGATGCCATTACAGAGCCACATAGTCGCCAGCACCTGCAGGGACCTGCTGCAAGGCGACACACTACCAACTAGCATCACTGTGTGTGTCATTCTTGTGACACAAATTTCCCCACGAGACTTGCCCTCTCCTGCAGTGTGCCTTGTTTTCTCAGAGGCTCCTGGATCGCTTGTTATCTTTCTGTACATGCAATTAGAGGCAAAGTCCATGTTGGCCTCGCATTTGGTGGTCAATTGAGTCTATTTTCACATTCTAGTCTCTCAAGTTTGCCTCAAGAGTGAAGCCTCAGATATCAGTTTTAAGAGTTATCTGTTCCTGGTTACTCGGCTAGATTGTGACAATTAATTACATGTGTGACATTATTTTTTGATTCGCATCGCTTCAGTAATTTTAATAATGCAAACATAATTAAATATTACCTAAGTCTGTCTTTGCTTTGCCAAAAACGGACTCACAAGTGCACTCATTAGTCTGTCCGCATTCATCTCATCCCTGTCTTGTTGTAACATTGTTTTTTATTTATTGAACCATAACTCTTGCTGTATGGCTTGTTGTTCTGAAGCTTCGTTTTTTCACATCCTTCTTTTAGAGAGGCTGAATAAGGCTGCATGTTCATACACCTCCACAATCTTGTAAGAGTTACATAATTATGTTTTCTTCTATTGGCACTATTCTGATCATTTCTGATACCACTTCAGATGTGTTTTTCTCACGACCAGTCTTACTCAAGCACAAGCGGCAGCAACCCTCCACTTTGCCAGTCTTTAGCCCTGCGGTGAAAGAAAAAAAAAAAACTCAATTATGTGTCTGACAGGTTTTGAGGCTTTAGACCTGCATGTCACCATTTCGACAAATAGGCAGCAGCTTAGCTCATACTCTTTCTGCCTTTTTGTGGATGGTCTGTTACTTTGTCATTTGGGAGAATCTCTGTTGGGAAACAAAAGCCTTGTTCAGTCTTCTGCTATTTAAATGCAAATAGAGAACACTCTGTGTGCGTTTATATCTGTGTGCGCATGCAAAGTGTCCCTGCTAATTTGTTGCTTGCTTTGTTGCATACCTGCCCCTCCCTACCTTCGATCTGATCTCCCTGCTTCGCAGGCCTAGCCAGAAGGGTCTCCATCTATCTTGACAGGAGTAAACAAGGCGGTGAGTGTTATCTTTCTTTTCTCTTCTCCCGCTACCCCAATTTCTAAGTTATATCATGTTGAAATAAGAAATCACAAGCTTCGTTTTGCTCTACCGCACCGCCTATCATTCATGTGTAAAAGTGTTGCTCAGTCACTTTCACCTTAGATGAGGCATTGTATTATTTTCTAATACATGCGAAACTAAGCATTATTACTACCTTTTTATTATTATCATGACTAATGCAGTGGTCTTGTGTCCCTCAAAAAGAACTGCCTTCCATGTGGTCTGATGCAAATAGCTATGATAAGGGGTGTACAAAGTGCGCACGAGTGCTGAAAATAGTCAGGCACACCAAATTCTATTCTATATCTATTTTGTGGTCCTCAAGAAAACGGGCCATCAGCTGCCAGACTCAAGCGGAAGCCAAACTCAGGGACACAGCCGAGCCAACGGGATGGTCATTTCGGTGTTATTGCGCCGCGCCTTTGTTGGCCCATCAAAATATGTGAAAATGGGCCGATTGGGCACTGGACGGCATGGCTGCCATAAAGTGTTTTAAATCAGCTCGTGATCTCACATGGTCTCATATTACTAGTCATCTAAAACGGTTGCCGAGGGCCACACCAACTTGCTTGTTTATTTTAAAGGTGAATTTAATGTTGTTTTTCATTACCACGTTCAAAATTCCCTTGCGACAAGAAAAGTACTGTAGAATGTTTGGCGAACATTCGCGACCTTGAGCTGAGACTGACGAACACTGACGAGAACACAACATTCGCTACCTTTCCAAACACAAGTGTTAGTTAGATGAGTTCATTTATCTCCAAATCTTCTGCTGGCATGTGTTTTAATTGTGTTTGCAGTGCTTGGTAAAATTGGATAAACTTTGACTAGACAGCTACTGTTAACGTATGAGGTTTAGCTAAAAGTCATCTGAAGGTGAGAGATGATTTACTACATATGAGCTGACTTAACTCCACAGTCTGAGTCATTTTTAGACACGCTTGCAATTTAGATGTAGTTATTAGGTCCATAGACCTCCTTGACCTACCACCTTCTTTACCATTAAAGTGCATCCATACCTGTGTGTGCCAGTATATCGATGTTTAATTGGAAACGTGCCTCCCCACTGTGGTTTTATTGAAGCAGAGCCACCTGGTGTGTGAAGCTCCAGGGATCAGGCTGTTAAAATCACGAGAAAGCAATGAAATCAAAGGAGTGTGGTTGGTTGTCGCAAAGTGAAGTACTTGCCTGTGTGCTTCTGCTGCTTTGGGCCGCTGCCGCCGCTGCTGCCGCTACTGCTACATTAATATGCACCAGCCATCTCTGGAACAGGAAAGGAGAGTGTTGGGCAAAAACAGATGCAAATGTTTCTTTATGTTAAAGAACACAGTTTCTCATAAAGTCCATGATATGGAGTTAGAGTTCGTTAAGCAGTTTCATGAGCAGAGATTAATAGCAAAGAGAGTTGTGTACTACCATAAGGGAAATTAAACAGAAACAAAGGAATGGTGAAAAACAGCACAGACACTCATTTGTCACCAATGTTTTTCAGCAATTTTCACAACACACATTGGAATGAGACCCCAATTATAATCAGAACAATATACAGTGTTGTAACCTTTAAAGGTGACGATCTGTTTCGGGACACGATTTTGTTCACAATTGAAACACGTTTTGTTTTATACAGTGTCTTCAAAATTGTTATGCATATTATAATTTAAGTTAAACGAACAGTTCTTCAGTACTCTTTGCATATGTCTGCTGTCTATGTAGAGTGACGATAGACAGATTTGACATTTAGTTTCCCATCCAAGACAATTATTTGAAGTTGTTGATCCACGGTCACACTAAGATTGTTTTTGCTGATGGGAAAACATGGAATGGTCTATTGCCTTTTGCGAGAGAGAAAGAAAATCATTGCACAGTGGATTGCTGCTATTTACGAATCTCCGTGAAAATCTGATGCTTCCCTCAAAGCGTGATTAGAATTGATTGTTTATTTGCTTATTTTGATAGTTCCATCCATATATTGCAAACTATGATTCCAAAATACATTAGTAGCATTTTAAGCACTTGGAAAAATTGACGTATCCTTAAAAGCAGTACAGTAAATTGCTTACAGCTAAGCATGCAGCTACACAATACTATATCGTACCTGCACACGTCCTAAATTATGATGATGACGATTCACTGAAGTCAATTACCTACTATGATGTCGTGCATGACTGTGTCACACTCGCTGTCACACCTATGGACAATTTCGTGTTTGATTAATTATCTATTTCCTAAATGATTGACTTTAGACTGTACTTCCATATTTGGGATACAGTTGCATTGTAACTTCCGGTTGCTCGGCTAACGCAGAATAATAACAATGACACAGAATCAAACTTTTCAAAGTGTATTTGCTGTGTGCTGGAATTACATCAAGTTACCATAAATGATGTATTATCTTCCTAATTGCTCCAATTATCCAAGTAACTGCAAAGCAATCAAAGGATCCATATCTGCTTTAATGAGCTATTCGCTTTAAGTAAACTTCACAGCTTCATCTTGGAGGCATTCAACTGTCAACTCCACAAGAACAACCACAATGTAACGTTGTTTGGCTTTTAAGTGAACATGGATGGAATAGGAAGCACGTGTGTGCTTGGAGAGGAAGACTACGCTCTGCTCTTATTATATTTCTGAGTGCAGCCGGCATTGGCGTACCAAGTCTTCCGTCAGGGCGTTTGAGCACACGCATGGGCATTGTGTTTTCGTCGCACTTTCCAAATGACAAATTTGAGCAACGTGCTAAATTTCCAAACGGCCAGGGTGAACCAGTGCGTGCGCCACGTGTATTTTTGAATGCACTATTGGTTTCCGGGTTTGTTCAAATGACATTACGCATGTACCAGAAAGAACGCGAAAAGCTTTCGGACATATGTATTTTTTTTATCGGGATGGAAATGTCCAACATGGCGCCTCCCTGTGGTTAATGAATTATCATGTTTAACACTTATTCCAGAAATGTAATGTTGGGCAGAATACTATTTTATTTTTTATTTTATTTTCATTTTTTTTACAGCTGCTTATACATACAATGTATTCTTAAAATAAAAGTCCTCAGGTTTAACTTGCGCTTTAAGGCCCTATTGAAGAGTTGAATCAAAACACAAGAGGCACGCTTTTTATACAGTAACCAACAAGGCTACAAAAGAGTTTTTTCTTTCATTTTCTGCAATGGACATTGTATTTTGAGACACATTATTCATACATATTCAAGCCTATCAAGCTTATTGGACAGCCTATTCATTGGCCGGTATGTATTAACCTCTCTGTAATAATGTTCTGTTTTTGACTCTGTATGAAAGTCAACATTAGCATACAATTAAGTCTTACAAGTGAGGCAAGAGTTTTTGTATATATGTCCACTGTACAGATAAAAATGGTCAGAGACACTTCTAAGTCCATTAATGTAATCTGCAGTTGGACTAGGCTCTTTGTTTTCCCTGAACCTTAATTTTTAATATCATGAAGACCCTTCGGATATGTGTCCAACCTACAGTTTGCCTAAGGCCATTTTAGGTGCACAAAGCAAAATAGATCCATCGAGGCTTGTGTGGATGACTCTGGTATCGTGGAACTTTGGTGACCTAGATTCTGTTGTACGAACAGAAATGAGACCAACTTTGTTTGCAGGTTTAGTGATCACGTGGACCACCACTTGTCTATGTAGTCCACTGAATTTTACAAAGTACTTAGTGTACTTCTAAACATCTGTGTGTAATGACAACAAAGCTAGTCATGTTTTAAGATTTAGAGCTACAGTTTTAGTAAGTAGGCTTTACATATTGCATTGAGCTCGTTTGCTCTGGGCAGTCTCTCTTCAATCTTGTAAGCACTTAAAGACAGTAACCAGAGTCTTGGTTGTTCTCAGGGTTTATCACAGTAATATAATAACTCCACAAAAAAGGATTTTTTTTAGTACTATTAAAACTAGCTTAACATCTGATGGAATTAAGATTATTCAGTCATACCATACAAACCCTTGAATATTAGTGAAGAGGTGACCGCAATGGGCAAACAAAAATTCCTTGAACATTCTAAAAAGGGTAATCAGTCTGATTGAGCCCCAGGAAAAATCTGTAGTGGGAAATAAATAAAGTGCCAGTCTCTGTAAACCCAAAATACGAGTTAACGAAAGACCATTGTGCATTAGGAAGATAAAATTCAGACGTAATACGGCCAGAAACTGATTTCCTGGGTTTGCATCAAATTTGTAACAGATCGTGGTGTTCGACTGATGATAAGTTGCATGAAAGGGTTGAATCGTTTTAAGCCTGCACTATTTATGTATTTATTTATTTTATAGTCTGCCAGTTGTACTCAAGATAATTGTATCAAATAGGCAATGCACCTAAGATAAGATTTATCTTCACTTGCTTTTAAAAAGTCCCTGAAAGATTCCATCTCGAAATGCTGCTGAGTATTAAAGATACCGGAAGGTGTTCCTTGTTTGGAATTATCCAAATGGTTTGCCCTTTGTCCGCCTTCATCAAGTCATCACGTCTTAATGCAGGTGATTCTTCATTCCGTAGGGCCACAGTCAACAGTAGACGTCACACACCTCTTTGCCCCTCAGAATGCCAAGGCGGTCATATAAAGTTTAGATAAATGCCATGGCAGTGATGTGTCAGAGCATACTCATAAATAACGTCATTTCTTATTAAAGGCACATGCATGCTGGAAAGTCCCTAGTAATCCTGGAAGGCTTCCTACAGGAGCCCTGGAGGACGTTTTCAAAGCAAACAGGATGAAACGGAGAGAGGGAGCAAAGGAGCGCGATGGTTTAATGAGCTCCACTGTTTGGAAGAGCAAGTCCATCACGAGAGATAATGGTGCAGAATAAGAATAGCGCATACTGCATTGTCCACAGAGGGAAGAACTATAACAAAGATATTCATCCAAAAGGAATAGATAAATAGATCTTAAATTAGGCATCATCTCAGCATGAACAAGACGTCTACACGACCGCTGTTAACTTTTGCAGCCCTATCTCCCTCCATGACTCAACAAGAGGATAGACACCCCACGTGCGTTATCACTTCTGTTTGCTGTAGCATTATTGGGGGCAAAATGTTTGATCTTAAGCTGTGCTGATGCTGAAAAGTCCCTACGAGAGCATAATTAAGCTATCGCTAGAAACCCGAACAGTGATAGTGAGGAAACATTGCCCACATTCTTTGTTCCCAGCTGTTTTGTAATCTTCACATCGCTATTGATTTTCTGCGTGAGTACCTAAGTCCCTGTCAGACCCACAAAGGTGTATTCCCTCCAAGTCAGAATTCTCATTTTAAGAGGTTGACTGATGTTCTTAATAGACAAAACTCATGGGTCCGCTTTGGCACAGTGAATTATTGAGTGGTGACCCTCAGAACTTTCCTGTAAAATGTTTTTGATTTAATTATGAAGTTGAACTGGAAAGCAGAGGATCTGCTGTGTACTGTATGATGGATTATTTTGGTTTGTACACCATAGAAAAATGCTTTAAATTTGACTAAAACTCTCACCGAAAACTTGGAATGAATAATAATTATGATACATTTTGCCAAATACACTTACATTGATCCCTCGTTGATTGCGGGAGATGCGTTCCAGAACCACCTGCAATAAATGACGATCCGTAAAGTAGAAACGTCACGTGTATTATTTAGAAATTTTAACAACATTGTATTGAAATTTCCAACGTGTAGTGTTTCTTGTTGGCTGCTAGAGGGCATGGGTGTATTGCAAGTTAATTTGGAGTGTGGTTTACCTTGCAAAGCAATGCAAAGTGTTTATCTTCAGACTTGCCACACTACACTAACTCGGAAACATCATGCATAGCAAAACCAAAGTGAGTCACGGTTGCGCATGAATCTCTTGTGGTCCTATACACAATATTAAGACTGTAAACCCTCCCCAATACTTTTACGTTACATAAACCTTTCCCATTCCTTTAATAACCATTCGCACTGGTTAGACCTCGCCGTTTCGTCTGCTTTGACACACGCACGTCTGCCACCTGATTCACATTTGCCTGATCCGCTGTGTAACGAGATGGCACCACGACGCACAACACAAGCTCACTGACCGGTTCGTCAGTCGCCTTGTACACTTGCTCTGCTGGTGTTCCAGCCTCCCTTTTCCTCTTTTCGCATTCCCTAAATAGTCTGTGTTGCCTCGTTCGTGACAGGCTGGCTGCCACGCTTCCCGCGCTTGTCCACAGTGACGCACATTGCTCAGAGAAACGGCCTGCGCTATCAGCGTGCATTTAAACGCCGTTCTCCCATCACTTATAAACCGTTCTCCCATCATTTATAAACCCGCGAAATAGTGAATCCTCTATAGGTGAAGCGTAAAGTGGCGAGGAATCACTGTTACTTCTAACTGTTGTGTCACATTGATCACGAAGAGATGTCAAAATGCTTAAAATAAATTGTATTGCTGGTATTGTCATTGCAGCCAGAGGTCACGTACTTTGTGGATTATGATATTGTTGGAAGAGCCAGAAATCCATTGGTCAGGCATCTTTGTCATGTGGTTATTCCCTGGACACCTCAAATCTTCGATTGGTTGGAGTAAATGCAACCTCAAAAGTCAAACACCCTGATTTCAAAACAGTAGTAAAACTTAAGAGACTTCAGATCCGCAAGAATAAAGGCATAACTTCACTAAGTGCGTTTTGATTTTTGTTTGGCTTTTTAGAGTGTTCCTGTTACAGAAGTGACTCCACCGTAAATTGAGGTTTAATGATGCTGATGAAATCTTGGATCAAATTAACTCTAAGGAAATTTTTGTTTTGAAATCACACCTTGGAAGTCAACCAGTGTCACTGGAGCGATTTGGTTTGACTGTTGAGGTTCCACAGTTAGAGATTCCACAGATGTTCTGTTTTCCACCATATTATTCATGACTGAAACCCAAGTTATTGAATCAAATGTTTGTGACCGCCTTTTGGGAGTGTTTTAACAAATGCTACAAAAGCTTATTACAACACACAATTGGATTGCGAACAGGAAAACTCTACTTAATTGGTGGTGGAGCTGCAATACGAAATACGAGGCAGGAGCTAGCCACTTGAACTGGAGCAACTGTGGTTCAGGGAAAATTGCTTCCTTGGGTTGTTTTGATCAAGATGCAAGAATAAGAGGAAAGCAGGATTAATAAGCAATTATGTAAAATAGGGAAGAATAGTGATTCTATGAAAAATGGAGAAACGCCTTTTTGCCTCACAGCAGAGAGATTGCATGTTTATTGTGCAAAGGAATCTCCTACCCGCATTCCCTCATCACAGAACTGCCAGCTTCAAAGGGAACCAAGGCCTGCTCTCTTCTCTCTTTTCATTGCCTCTGAGTTGAACCAGCATCAAAAACGGCCCCCATGCGACTGAGCATGCGTCTGTGAGATGTTTTGAGGTTTCTTTTATGAGGGGGGTTGGTGTTTTTCTTCCAACATGCATTCACACACATCCTCACTCTTGCCCCCTCGCTGATTATTGACGATGTGATGCTTTTGCGGGCCGGATGATGTCACAGTGGAGGAATTGAAGCTGCCGCATGGGACTTGGGATTTCCTGACATCAAAGCAAAGTGGAGCATGTGAAAGGCAGGCCCAATACGTGGAGGCTTCCTTGTAGTTAAGTCACGACTCATAAAGAAGGCTTTCAAAAGAGTGATGGAGGCCTCATTCTGTCGTGTCGTGTCGTGTCCTCATATTTGTGGCAAATTACCAAATGCCGACATGGGCGGCCGTTAGGGCTTGACGTAGTTACTGATTGCGGAAGTAATCCAGGGGAAATAATTCATCGCAGAAAGAAATAAAGCATGCTTCACCTCATGGTTTCAAGAGGGGATAAAAGAGTGTGGTTGCCATAGCATTTACGGTAAAGTGGAGAGAAGCATTACTAAAACACAGGATGTTATTTGATTTGCTAAAGCACTTCCAGTTTTATTGCTCCGAGATTTGTGCTAACCTCCAAAACCTCTTGTCTTGTATTCAGCTTGTGCGTCACCATTCCTGTTAAAATATCTAAAACCTTGAGCGGCTCAGTCTTGCATAAGATCATGTCTGAGCCTTCTGCAATGCACAAAGCAGTGTGCCTGAATATTATTTGAATCTGACTTGTTGCAAAATGTCATGAGGCCAATGTTTTACATCTGTTTCTAACGGGCATGCCGCAAAGCAGGTGAGAACTGCCCCACCATCAGGCCTCAAACCTGCTCTAACAGATTGTTGGGCCACTGGGGAGCATGCATTTTGATTTGTTCAACAGATGCTGACTGAACACACAGCAGTCACACTAAATGGTGAAGATTAAGCTGTTACTAAACTTTTATTGGAGCAAGTTGTCACGAACAGGCTTAAAAGGGTGTTATAGCACTTATGGACTGTTGAGGGCGCCACTGGAGCAGCAGGAAAATGAACCTTTACTTTTGTTTCTGGAAGCAGTTTTGTGTTTTGACTCCTCTGTATGGCACTCTTTGCTCAACATTGGACTTTAAATTACATTGACTTGCCATTTCTTAGCTCCTTTTATTTAAACCAATAGTGCCATCTAGAGTCAGAAAATACAACTTGTTCATGAAGCACATTTGAAGCTTCATTTTCCCAACATTAGCAGCAGGCCATGTGTGACTCAGATGGCGTTGCTGTTTGATTCCTGCTGGGATGCCTCATTTGGGAGCAGACTGCTTGACGGAGTACTATGTAGTTTTTACATCTCCCAGCGGTCAGTGACGGCACCGTTAAAAAAAAAAAAAAAACACATATTAAGACTCTCAATCCTTGAAAACCCTTTTTACTGATGTAATCCATTATTAACAATGTGTGTCTTGATCTGTTTTGCCATTCATCTGACTGCAGTGCGGTGACTGCTGCACTAATCTTTGATTAGCCTTCTTCCAAGTGTGTAGTCGTGCTTTCTCCTCAGAATTAAGCCACTTATTTCAAAACGGTCAATTCTATTTGTAGTTGATATATTTTTGACAGTCTTTAAGTCACACTTGAGTGTGTTAAAAGCTGCCTTCTATGTTCATTGGTGTTTTTGTGTTTTAAAAGTTTGTGTTTATGAATGACTGTGTCATTGGTCCCTCCAGGTGCAGGCATGGTTGTAGACTGGGAGCAAGAAACCGGTCTCCTTATGACGTCTGGAGATGTGCGAGTTATCCGAATCTGGGACACTGACAGAGAGATGAAGGTCCAGGTGTGTAGCATTCTCTTCCACTGGAATGGATTTCCACTGCATGATTGAAGTGACACCGTTTCAATTTGAGGGGAGGTTATCGTTTAAATCAGTGGGTAGAAATGTTAGCCCAGACCACGTCAACATCAGTGTTAGAGGTCTAACCTTGACATGTTGCATTGTTCCCCCGCTGCTTGTGGGGGACAGAGATGACCCCTGCGTGAACAGCAAAAACATAACTAGAAACCCAAAGGTTCATAATACCCAATAGATTCCACAAGATGGCAGCAAGTAATGACTTTTTTTCAAAATGAAACTCAACTAGTGGGCCTTACTTGACGCGAAGATTCCAGAGGATGAGGCCAAAGTAATACGTATATTGCTTTGGTTTAAACAAAACAGGAAATTTGAAAATAATGGAGGATATGTTCCAAAACAAATCTGCAGGGAAATCACTGTTATGATGCATACTGAAGAGGTTCTTGTTGTGGCCATGAGCGCACTGTCAACATGGTGGATTTCGTCTCACGTTGTTGTGTTTGTGCACCAGGACATCCCGACAGGAGCGGACAGCTGTGTGACCAGCTTGTCTTGTGATTCTCAGCGTTCGCTCATTGTCGCTGGTCTGGGGGACGGGTCCGTTCGAGTTTTCGATAGGAGAATGGGTCCAAACGAATGGTAAAGTCCACTCAGTCCTTTCTTTTCTCTCAGCATGAAACTTCTCACCTTATTGTGTAAAAGTAGTAAGTAAAGTTCAAATAGATTACTGTCTCCCCTTGTATGATTCTGGTTTTAGAGTCTTCTGGGGAGGAGAAGCATTTCTTTAACATTGGCCTCACTCTGCGTTCTTCCTGTTAATTTATGGTTTAATTTCCTCGCTTTTTCCTTCTTTTTTATTGCCATGTCATTATTTAAATACATTTAGGAAAGCTCATAGCAATTTAATTGTGCATTTACTCTGACAGAGCACTACATTATTCATCGTTCTAATCTATGTTTATTATATATAGAGTGCTGTAGATCTCCCCTCGGGATTGTCACCTCTCTTAATGGACCCTGGTGACACTGAGTCCCCTTAGTTGGTTAAACATCATTTTCATTTCTACCCCAAAGGGGAGGAAGAAAGCAGTTCAAACATGAAGTGCTCCATAAATCTTTTAGCCAAGATAATTTATTCGATCCCCTCAAGCAAGGACAGTAAGTAGTTTTCTGACTTCTTGACAGACATGCAGGTCATGTCTGGAATCCTTTTGTGGACATGTTGACAGTATTTCATCGTTTATTAAGACAAATGTTGTTTTTCTCTCAGCTGCTTCCCAAACAACCTTGTATGCTTCAAAATGGAAAGGATAATCAAGACGTCTCGGAGCTTTAGGTTTCTTATTGTGATGCCACAGCGCCACCTGGTGTTTGCACACCACCATTACATGTCATACCCTCGAAACGACCTACTTACTATATGCTTGCTTGAAAACGACCTCAACCCTCACGCACCATAAAAACCAAACACATTGTTGCGCTGTTATTTATCGTTAGAGTGCATCTATGTAATCTATCATCTATCTACTGTAGCTTTAAATTACATCAAAGTCAAAGTCTGCTTTATTGTCAACGTGAAGAAATTGACAATAAAGCAGACTTTAACTTTGACTTTGATGTAATTTAAAGATACAGTACGGCGTTTCCCTGTCATGGGCATGGGAGAACAACCGAGCACTGCTGTGATTAGCACAGATCCCCAAGTTACTGACACGCCCCCTAAAAAAGTTTCATCGTGCCTAAAGACCCACAGTATAACAGTAGATCACATTTTTGTCTAATTAAAACTCTGACATACTTTATTATATGTCATTGGGAACAAGGTGCCATAAGGTGGCAGCAAAGCACTCATTTTGCCTAAATGAAATAATTTTACCATTGTTTTCTGTTAGATTAGTTGACTTTGGCTGTTGTGTCTCCTTTCTCCTTGCTTGGCCTTCCTAATCTGTGGCACTCATGGCACTCATACTAGTTGAATCCAATTAAGACTGCAGTCACACATTGTCACATGGGCAAGGTGAAGTCGCCCCCAGCACTCGCCCGTGTGTTAGCGACTAAGATAGTATAAGAACCGGGTCCATTTTGGATAGGGTAGATGTCTGAACTGTCCTTGCTGCTCTTGATTGGTGCAGCAGTGAAATGAAGTGAATTATTTGTGTCCGCAGTCGCATCATGACCTACAGAGAGCACGGCGCCTGGGTGGTCAAAGCTCACCTGCAGAAAGAGTCGGATGGACATATAATCAGCGTTAGGTATGCTTCCTCTCTTCTTTGTACAAGACGGAACTTGTCCAGTTTCTTTCCCGTGCCGAACTCTTCTGGTCTTCTCTACCAGTGTCAATGGAGACGTTCGATTCTTTGAGCCCCGCACTCCTGACTCTGTTAACGTGCTGCAGACAGTGAAGGGGTTAACAGCGCTCGACATCCACCCGCAGGCTAACCTGTTCGCTTGGTGAGTTTGTGTGGTGTGCTGTGTGGGTATCTATCTATTTCGCTATCTATCTAAAGCTGAGGAGTAATACAAAACATATTGCCATGATACTTTAAAAATAATTCGTTATGATTCAGCAATAATTTATGTATGCTAAAACTATTATCTGTGATACTGTAAATTACAAAATCTATATGTAAGTGAATATAAAAATACAAAATATCCATCATACTTTTGCTATAAAAATATAGTTCCTTCGAAATAGCCAATTGTCATTAATCTGGTACCAAGGGAAAAAAGTGCTCCTAAGTCATGTTTTTATTTAGATAGTATCTAATGTTGATGGTACGTGTGTAATTTTAGATTCACTTTCTTTTTTTCCCCATTAAAAAGCAGCATTATCAATCTTACTGTTCTGTACTGTATTGTAACAGAAAGCAGTATCGACAGTTTTCCCCTTCGCTACTGTACCGATTTTTCCCCCTTCGCTACTGTACCGATTTTTCCCCCATCACGTAAAATTAGTCATGTCTGCATTTAACAAGTGAGAATTTTGACACGTTGCTGCAAGTGACTATGCGTGTGTGTCCGTGTGTGTGTTTGTCTGCCCTGCAGTGGCTCAATGAACCAGTTCATCGCAGTGTATAATGCCAACGGTGATGTGATCAGCAACATCAAATATTATGACGGCTTCATGGGACAAAGAATCGGGGCAATCAGCTGTTTAGCCTTCCATCCTCACTGGGTAATGTGACACAAAATTCACCTCCATTACGAGCTGAAGTTTGTCTGGTCATGAACATATTTTGTCATGTCTTGCTCTTTAGATATTTTTATTTTTTGTTCACAACGGTCCTGACATACGCATTAAACAAACTCACTGGGCAACAAAAGAAGTCGTCGCAGGACGCCATGCTCAGTTACTGCCATACTTACTGTTTTTCATTGGCTTTATTCAGAATTATAGCTGAGAACAGTTTTTGTAAAACTGATGAACATCTGGGGATAAGCAAAGGCACTGTAAATCACATCAGATGTGTGTTGACGTCTACGTACATAACACAAGTTTGAATGTGATTGGTTCGTTCTGAACACATCCTCATCCCCAGGTAAAAGGGTGTGCACAATTATGCAACCGCATTATTTCAGCTGTTTATTTTTATTTCCCCTCTCAAAAAACATGTCTTGTATTCTTTTAAATGTCAACTGAGTTGTACAGGTTGTTGGTCACGTTAATGCTGAAATAAGTTTTGAAATGATCACCAAAAGCTGTAGATGTTCAATATCCACTCACAAAAAATTGCCTTTTAGATTAAATTTAAGGAAGAAGATGAAATACACTCTAACTGTCATAGGTGGGCTTAATCTTGGGCTTAATCTTACATCTTGTAAACCTTTGAACGCTCATCTCCACTTGTATAGTTTTTCAGTACTACTTGCACATTGTGGCAAAATTCACACCAATTTTTTTTTTTGATTTAATCATTATTGGACCAATGAAGGTATTGCCTCATTTGAATTGTTTTTTGAAGAGACCTCTTCATCATGCTGCACACCAAATCCTATTTCATGGGGTTTCTGATCCCTTGCAATGATGTATAACACGATTACGTTTTTTTTGCCATGTCGCACAATGGCAAGTGATTGTCTCTTTTGCTTTGTCTTCCTTCAGCCTCACTTGGCAGTGGGGAGCAATGATTACTACATGTCCATCTACTCAGCTGAGAAGAGGCTCAGATAACACACCAGCATCCTTCTCCAACAAACCCAAGCCCCTCCCACAGCCACTTTCACTACCAAAAATCCCACCCATTTTATGGATTCAGAGACCTTGACCACCAGGGTGTACATCATGTTGTACATATGCAACCCCCCCACTTGAATGTTCCAGTGTTAGCTGCTGAGAAACATATTATTATAATTATCCTGATCCTTGTTTTTTCTTGTTATCAAGCTAATGATTGTAGACTTGGCAATGCTGAGGCGTGTGTATATTTAAATAGATATGAAGAGAGGTAATATTTTAAAGAAGCGGTACCCGCTGATCACCGGGGCTTTTCCTGGCTTGGCAGCGAGCGTCACTACCTAAATAACTTTTGAAGCCCACCTTTAGTTGGAGGACTCCGTACATTTGGTGCAGGAAACATGGACTTTAGACCCCTGCACCGCTCGGCAGGATAGAGATGATGACCTCGTATTTTTGCCCCAATCATCCACAAGGCAAGCACATGTTACTGTTTGCATGTGTTTCACTGGGATCTACTCCCCAAAGCTTTGCACATAGTAAGTGATGCTCTAAAATGAAAGAACCCCACGTCCTGAGTTGTCACGCTCAGTGTGCCAATCATTTTTTTTTTTTTTCAGGAAATTGGATTTTTCTGTTTGCTTACTGTACATATTTCACGCTTAGAATAATCATGGCAAACCTCCGTTGCCTGAAGGATGACACAAAGCTCCTCCTCAAGACCACAAAGAAATTGAGAGCGGTTTAAAAAGTCCTTGAGATGATCATTATGCTACTGTTGCACTCGTTGAAGTTCTACCTGGAGTGTTTCTTCCATGTGGTCACACACCCACACTTTGGACTGTTTTTCTTTCTTTTCTTTTTAACCAAGTGTTTTCTTGATGTTAAGTGTCATGTTCTGGTTTAATTCCCAAACCTCACTCAGGTACCTCAACCGCCTCAGATGACGAAAGAGCACCCACAACACAATGTGCCTCTTCATGGGGGCTTGAGCTTTGCTTTTGTTTTTAGTTGATCATTTTTCTCTCTGTTTTGCAATGCTGTTTTAATTCCGCTTGTATTTTGTGTGCCTTGATCTGGCTGAGCTGGGTGGAAAGGAAATGTGAAAGCCTTAGTTTCAAACACTGTCACACACAGTTGGTTGTCCCTCCTCCTTTCAATTTCATCTTCAATCTTTCTCACTAGACACGCCAAGCTTTGCTTTAAGAATGAGATGGAATGGTCGTGTGTAATGGAGGTGAACATAGAATCCGTCAATGAGCTCCTTTCACAAACACACACACACACACACACACAGTCAGCCACTATAGTTTTGGCATGGGGGCTTTGCTCGCAAAGTCCTTGCATCAAGTTTTAAGATTTTAGTCCAGAAACCAAGAGACTTAGGTAGTGTGAAAGGAACAGTGAAAACAATCAGGTTTGTCTCTGTGACGCCTGCCTGTTGTTATTGTTGTCTGGTTTATGAAATGGGAGGTGAAATAAACCAAATATATTATTGGATGTTGCCCTCTTGTTGACTGCACAAAATGATATTCTGCGGCCTTCAGGCACCTGATGTGTGACACTTTTGGCTGGCTATGGACTGGTTTTAGCACAAAAACACTTAGTGAGGACAATGAAATCATGTAAAAAAATACTTAGTATAAATGAACCACTTTTTACAGACACAGTAGTTAAGAGAACAGTGTATGGGACATGTACATTAATCCAGCACTTTATTCTTGCATCATGGGACACAGGGTCATATTCATTCAATGAGAGCGAAATAAAAATAGTGCAAAATAAAAAACGTTTTTCATTGTATGTTTGGCCACTTGCAGGACCCCAGAGGTTCATTATTGTGGTACATTGTCTTGATCACTGAGGAATTCTGATGACATTACTGAGGGCACCTAAGAATGAATGCCTGCCAATAACAATCGCTTACACATCTTTCATAAAGTTAGTTTTATCTTAACCCCCAAAAAATGGATAACATGGTTTGGAAATGAAAACATGCATTAAATCAGTCTCAATCTGTCAAAGTCAAGTTACTACCCAAAGCACATCCAGTCACTTATACAATAGACTTTGTAAAGGTGTAGACATCCTGAGGAAACCACACTGGCTTCCTGTCAAATTAAGCCAAGCTGCTGGGAACGATAACCGCTGCTGGCTGAGGTAGAGCGCCACCTTCGTGCCACCTCGCCCAGCAAGTACACACCAGCACCCATTGAGGCCATTCAGGTCCAGGACTGATGGCCACAGCTGGATCATTGAAGAGCTCCTCAGACGCCATGGGCCGCTTTCTGCTCCTGTTAAGCTGCACGCTCGTATCTGACTGTAAGGTTGTCTTATCGCTTTGGAATTCTTCTTGGAGAAGAAAATTCATTGACTGATGTCTAATCAGGTGCTTTTTAGTCTTGTTCCAAGATCTCCATCCATGGAGAGGGACCAACGCACAGACCAGTAAGTACTGTACATTGCACTGGGAGATGTCCTTTAAATCTTTTAATGTCTTTTCTCTGTCCTTTAACTTGATGATCTTTGTAATTTTTGTGAGCCTAACTGTGAGTGGGGGCAAATTTATTTATTAATTTGTTTGTTTGTTTGTTTAATTGGTCAGTTATAATTTAGTGCCGAGCAACAAGTGGCTGTTAACGTAATGTGACCATGAACAAGATTCCAAGAAATGTTAGTGATCAAGAAAATCGTGACATAAATGAAATAATATCGATTGTATATTGTATACGTTTGCTCACTCAATAGGTTTGTCTGCACCTTTGCTTCATTTGAACAACACTGTCGTGATTGAGGGGGAGGAGGTAACAGCCAGATGCACAGCTCCGGGAGAACCGGGTTCTATCATTTTCTACTTCTATGATGATGCCAAGGAGATCCTAGAGGATAGGGTCAACTCCAACCTGTCCGAAGCTTCACTTCAACTCTGTTGGCATCCACAAGGTGTACTGTGCCTACACCGTCCTGGTGACACAGAATTCCATCAGGTCGGACAAAAGCAACGCTGTCACCATTTCAGTCAGCGGTACGGGAAATAATGTAGTGTAATTCAATCACGTTGCTAAACATAAAGAATTTGTTCTCACTGGTTGGTCTTGTATCCACAGAACTTCCCATTGCGCCAGTTTTGCAGATTTTCCCTTACAGCAATATCTATGAAGGAGACACAATTGATATCATGTGCACGATCAAAAACCTCATGCCCAACATGAACGGAAATGTTCACCTCTACCTGAGCCGTGGGACCCATCTTCTCAGCAGTGGGGACACCAATGTCAACCACAGCATGATCGCCTTGGCCAAGGACTCTGAGGAGTTCGAGTGCAGACTGAAGATGGGAAATGTTGTGAAGGTTGATACAAAAAAGATTTTGGTGACTGGTAAGTATCTTGTTCTGCATGGTTGTACATTCTACATTTTAGGATTCGCAGTATGATGTCAACGCGAAGTAACCGCAGAGATTGGGTGGTTAGAATAGACTTGGGCAAAGTACGGCTGCAGAGGCCACACTGACCGGCCCTCACTGTGACCTTGAAGTCCAAATATAATGTAAAGTGTGGACAGATGTTAATGCCTACATTTTTTGACTGCATCCACAGAGCTGTTTTCAGTGCCTACACTCTCAAAGTCTCCAAGCAAAGTCTTTCAAAGGGCCCTCATGACACTGAGCTGCAGAAGTGACAGCTTCGCTTCAGAGAGGCTCCACAGGGACGAGTTGACTTATAGTTTGGATTCGCCAGAGATTCACATGATTCCAAAGCGCACCGGCGTGTTTTCTGGCAAAGCTCCGCATCACGAATTCAACTATACTTGCATCGCTCAAACCAAGGGCATCAGGAAATATACCTTTGACCGTCATTCCTAAAGGTGAGCATGCAAGCTTCTATCGTATATTACACAGCACGCCACAGAATTAAATACAAAATGTATATTATATTTTAGTATACGTACTATATTATATTTAGTTAATTGATCCCCATAAAATATGAAAACATAATAGCCCCTTCGTTGTTATTATATTTTGAAGCCTAGCTTCTACAATTTCAGAAAAAACAAAATCCACAATTTTACAGAATGCTGTTATATGTCTAGTAGCAGTCAGATCAAATACATCAGTGGTGTCCAAACCACAGCCCAGAACCATTTCCAACCCACTATCTATTTGGACAATTGTAAGCGAGTAGAAGAGAAAAACAAATGTATTCTCACCTCTCATGTCCTTGTTCTTCAGCAATCCAAAATCATTCAGGAAAACGCAAAACACACCAGGGAATTGTGATTGTTTGAGTCACTGTCTGCTCTGTAATGGTGCTTAGTTCTGATTGCTCTGGATTTGATATGGAATGTGGAGATGTGATTTTGCCACCGATCGGAATAGGGAAGGAAAAACCCCACTGGGATACAGAGCCGATGACAATTCAAAAATCCTGAAAATCTTGACTTTTTTTCAAACTTTTCAGCTTTTTGATTTCAGAGTGAACTTTGGCTTCTATGATTGATCGCTACCCTACCCTACCCTAAACAAACTCGCACATACCGATGACAGGCAGTCCTGTCTACATTCTACCGTGGCACCATTGACAGCGTCCTCACCAGTTGCATCGCTGTCTGGGGTGGTAACTGCACTGAACAGAACTTGAAGGCTCTGCAGCGCATAGTGAATACGGCTGGTAAGATTATTGGTGCTTCGCTCCCCTCCCTGAAGGACATTTACACCTCCCATCTCGCCCGCAAGGCAACCTCGATTGCCAGAGATGTGAGTCACCCGGCTCACTCTTTGTTTGACCTTCTGCCCTCTGGGAAGAGGTACAGGAGCCTGCGCTCCCGCACCACCAGACTCGCCAACAGCTTCTTTCTCCAGGCTGTTAGGGCCCTGAACTCGCTACCCCCTTCTGCGTAGCGTGCGGCACTGTTGCGCTATTTGCGGGAATGTCTGCTGTACGCGCACTTGCTCCTTTTTTTTCTGCTCCTCTTATTTATTTATTTATTTATTTATTGTTGTGTTATTTATTCATTATTTATTCAGCACGCTTTTGTCATACTTGTTTACTTGTTTGTCTGTTGTGAGCCATGTCTTGTCACCGTGGGATAGGGGGTAACGAAATTTCGGTTTCTTTGTGTGTCTTTGGTATGTGGAGAAATTGACAATAAAGCTGACTTTGACTTTTGACTTTGATCTTTTTGTTGCCGGTGACTTAAATCAACTGTGTTTACAGTCTGCTTCCTAAATTCGTCCAATATGTGAACTGTGCCAGTCAAAATATAATATAAAGTGTGGAAAAACATTAGGTCATGTTTGTTCCAACCTTAAACATGCATATAAAACCACAGCGTCCCTCCTCCTCGCTGGCTCTGATCACATGTACATACCAGTCCCTCACACCCACATATTCCCCGCTCGGGTGGAAAACTAAGCCACAAACAAAGATAACAATGACCTGGCCCGAAGAAGATTGAAGAGCACTTCGACAATCCTAGAAAGATGTGGGAGGGCATACAAGACCTCACAAACTACAAAGTTGGTGTTGTGTATCTGCATGACCAGGACCCTGGACAGCTCATCCCTCCTGCCCCTCCCGTCCTGTCAGCAACACTAACAATGATTGCACCATACCTGTTCCCAGCTTGTTAGCCACTCAATTTAAACCCTGCACTCCAAGCCCTCTCTGTCTGTCTGTCTGTCTGTCTATCCCGTCCGCTACCTGCAGACTGACTTACGCAGCTGACTTAGCTCGTGCTCTGTTGCTTTTCTTCGCCCTACCTGCCTTGTGTTTCTGTCCTTAACTGTCCAGGTACCAGTCGTTGACCGCCAGCTCGCTTCAGCCTTGCCAGCTTCGCAGACTTGTCCGCTTCACTCCAGCACCAGTCATCCACCTCCCCTTTTCCTCCCACTCAATAAACAAGAGAGTAGTGACACATTTGGTTGTCCTGCCTGTGACAGTTGGCAATCCTGCGGCTGCAGACATAGAGGTCTCATGGGCAGAATAGCTAAACCATCACTTTGCTCACTATAAACTGTGAGTCAACAACAGACAGTCCACTACCACCAGCCCCCAGCAACCGCACCCTGACACTTCAGGATCCTGAGGTGAGTCAAATGCTAAAAAGTGTGAACCCCAGAAAAGCTGCAGGCCCCAACGGGATACCAGGCAACAATAATAATACTCAGAGGATATGCCAACCAGCGGACATGGGTTCTCACCAAAATATTCAACTACCGTCATTTCCGGACTATACTATATACTTTTTTCCAAAATTTTGAACCCTGCGGCTTATAGTCAGGTGCGGCTTATATAAGATTTTTTTTTTTTGTGATTTTTGTGATGACTTGATCACTTTTATACACTCGTAAAAAGGCTGTGGACCACTATTGTGCGGTATCTTGAAGAAAAAGACAACAACAAAAATACTATTTTGAAACACTACTATGACTGCTGCTTATTCTGGCTGTCTTGCTTGTGGCTATTATGAGCTTTAGTAGGAATGCACGCTAGGTGACCTGCGTCAAAGGGCTCTAAACCAGGGGTGTTAAACTCATTTCTTTCGCGGGCCGCATTGTAGTCATAGCTTCTTTCGGAGGGCCATTATGACTGTCAACCCAAATAAATGTATGGGCACCTCATATTATATACAGTAAAAGCTACAAAACAAACTGACAAATAACTCGTTTTCAAATCAGACGAGTAAAAACTGGTATAATATTAAAAAAAAGATATTATTAAAAGTGAAGACGATTTGCAATTCTAGTAATGACACACTAATTTGATGCACAATTTGTCTTCGCGGGCCACATAGAATGATGTGGCGGGCCGTATCTGGCCCCCAGGCCTTGAGTTTGACACCTGTGCTCTAAACCCTTTCTCTGCCATGTGACTCAGAGATTACACAAAGCAATGGCGCTGTTTGGACCATCTGCATTGTATTAAAACTCAATCAATCAGCATTTAAATTCAATTCTTCTGACATTTTGCTCACCAAAAACAAGTTGTAATGAATGTGAATTTTTAATGCATTTTATTCAGAAGGTTACTTTGAACCCTGAGGCTTAAATGGCGGCGCGGCGTACTTATGGATTTTTTTCGGCCTCCGGCCTCCAGGGGGCGCTCTAGCAGGAAGCAAGAGCAAGACAGGCGAAGAAGAGATAATGCGCCGAAGAAGACGTGCTAGTTTGTGTATACAACATTTCGCGCATCACGCAGAACGCGATCAAGACGGACATTACTGCAAGGAAGCTTTTATACACAAACCGTCATTATGGGGGACAAAAGAAATGCATATGATGCCGCTTTTAAGCTAAAGGCAGTCGATGTTAATGACATTGTGTTGCCGCACCCTTTTCTTTATTTCGTGGTCCCGTCTACTCTGGAGCTATACGTGTCGCTCCCTAGTTTAATGTAATTTAGCGCTTCGTGCATGAATAAGATTAGCATGAACAGACCCTCATCACACTCGAAGAAATGCATAAAAGCGACGACGAAAGAGAGACTGAGAAAGTGTGAGGCGAAGGATATCTACCGCTATTCCAATCGGACACTGAGGAAGACATCGATGGTTTCAGTGCACCGGAGGAAGATGAAGACAATGAAGCTCTTTATTTTACTTTTACTAGTATGTTTTTTTAATCAGCCCTGTTAGTGCTGTGCTACCGTGTTGCTGCTGTGTTACCGCCGCGTCTCAGTGACTTTTAACGGTATGTTTTATTTAATCAAACCCTATTAGTGCTGTGTTACTTCCGTGTTGCTGCGGTATTACTGCCGCGTCACAGGCAGCGTTTGGAAAGAAATGTTAAGGTATGTGATTAAAACTTTAAAAAAGCTTTCTGTGTCCAGTCTTTCTTTGTTAATAACTCGCGTGCACACTTTCGTGTTGCTGCGGTACTACTGCTGCGTTACAGGCAATGTTTAGAAAGACATGTTAAAGTATGTTATTCAAACTTTAAAAAGGCTTTCTGTGTACTGTCTTTCTTTGTAAAAAACTCGTGTGCACGTGCGGCTTATAGTCCGGTGCGGTTTATGTAAGAAAAAAAGTAAAATATCCCTGAATTTTAGCTGGTGCGGCTTATAGTCCGGTGCGGCTTATAGTACGGAAATTACGGTACTCACTATTACAGGCCACAGTCCCTCCCTGTCTAAAACATCAACAATCATCCCAGTTCCCAAAAGTTCATCCAATAACAACCTGAAATACTGCAAGCCCATCGCTCTCACATCCATTCTCACAAAATGCTTTAAACTGCTTTCTCAGTACATCACAGCAAATCTGCCTTCCACCCCGACCCCCATCAGTTTGCGCACAGAGCAAACAAATCCGCCGAGGGCGCCATCGTCATAGACCTTCACCCAGCGCTGAGCGACCTGGATCTTCAGGGGAACAATGTGAAGATGCTATTCATTGACAACAGCTCAGCATTCAATACCTTAATCCCAAGCATTCTCATCAACAAACTGCTCCTCCTCGGCCTGCCCACTTCCATCTACAAAGGGATAAAAGACTTCTTAACAGACCGCCCGGAAACTGTCAAATGTGGGCCACCCCACTCCCTGACCATAACACTCAACACTGGGTCCCCACAACGACGTGTACTCAGTCTTTTACTGTACTCGTTGTACACCCACAACACACCATTCCATCCCTCCAACTCCATCATTAAATTCGCCGACAATACCGTCGTAGTTGAGCTCTGGAGGCGACGAGTCGGCCTACAGAAGCAAGGTTGAGACACTGTCAGTATGGAGTCGACCGCATTTTGTCACTTTCGGTGTATACCTCTTTTACAGTGACTTCAAAATATTCTATTCTATTCCAGGTAAGTCGACACATTTCTAAGATAACATGAAAATATTTTACTGTGTATATTTCTATTAGTAGAGTGCACTATTGCATCTCTGATTGTAATTCTTATTGTTGATTGGATGATGACTTTTGATATGACATGACATGACATATATACTAAGTGCAGTCAATTTACCATTTGTTGCCCACTTTAGTACCTGTGTCAATGCCAAGGATCTCAGTGGTTGGCAAAGCAGTGTTGGGACGTCCAATTAAGGTCCTGTGTTAGTCGGACATCGGCAGCCTGCCCATAAACTACACTTTGTATAAAGACTACACGATTCTGTGCACGGCCAGTGTCAAAATGCCTTTTGAACAGGCTCTGTTCACCGTCACCATCCACCAGCCTGATGAAATCAGCAAGTTCATATGTGAGGCCATGAACGGTCCGAAGGAATCGCCACTCAGCAAAAGACTGGAGGCTACTGTTGTTGGTAAATATCTGTCTGACACATCAAGTTTGTATATTCTACATTTACTGTACGGTGAACACTTTCAAATTCACATGCGTAGATTTTGGGGGGAACCCTGCCTTCATTTTTGCCTCTTGTTTTTTCTTTTTGTTTTTTTTTTGCTCAGGCCAAAGCTATGTTTGTTGCATATGAATTTCCTTGCCACCATCGGTGACATCTTGATGCCAAGCACGATATGTTAAAGGGAGCAGCTTAGTATTTTAAACAGGCCATCGATTTGTCTAAAAGGAACGGAAACGTTTTTGTCACCATCTTGTGCCATCTATAGGTAATTACAAGCCTTTTTTGTGAGTGTCAATTACGCTGCGTTTACATTTACAGCCCCATTTCAGGACACAATTGACAAATCAAGATAGGTCATGAGACCACGTGTGGGGTGGCGGGATAAGCAAACGCAATCAGTTTTGATTGCTGCGGATGCCCTGTGAAAATTTTAAATCATCACCCAAGAATATGACAGGGTAGTCACAGTGTAGCTGAGAAAGCTAGCCATCATAAAACAGAGTGAACTCAACTAACCCTGACACTCCTCATGAACAAAAGAACAACATGTGGTGGTGGCAACATCATGCATGTCAATGTTAGTACCAAACTCTCGGGCTTCAGCTTAGAGCTAGAACTAATGTCAGGAAAAGCCTATTGGAATATCTGGGCATATGCAAAGGCATTTGAAATGATGTCAGATATGTGCTGACTCCGACAAAACACAAGTTTGAATGTGACTGGTTCATTCTGAACACATCCACATCTCCAGGTACATAAAGAGATGATGGGCAAAATTCATACCAGGTGTTTTATTCAAGAATTGACAATGAAGGTTTTGCGTCGTTTGAATTGGTGGTTTGAAGAGACCTCTTCATCATGCTGCACACCAAATCCTAATCCCTTGCAATGATGTTTAGCACGATGATGGTTTTTGCCATGTCGCACAGTGGCAAGTGATTGTCTCCTTTGCTTTGTCTTCCTTCAGCCTCACCTGGCAGTGGGGAGCAATGATTACTATATGTCCATCTACTCAGTTGAGAAGAGGCTCAGATAACACACCAGCATCCATCTCCAACAAACCCAAGCCCCTCCCACAGCCACTTTCACTACCAAAAATCCCACCCACTTTATGAATTCAGAGTGTATACATCATGTTGTACATCAATATGAGTTTCTTTTTGGTGCCATTTTTCTTAAGCCCACCCAGTTGATGAGTCACGGCCAACAGTAAAATTTAGAGTGCCCTCATCCAGTTTTGTCTGAAAATATAATTTTTTTCAGATGTAGTTTTTTGTTTTGTTTATTTGGTTGTTTTATCAAAGTCAAAGTCTGCTTTATTGTCGATTTTCTTTCATACACTAAGACACACACAGAGATTGAAATTACGTTCCCACTATCCCTCGGTGAGATAGTACACATATGCATACAAGCAACACAAAAAAAAACAAGAAGGCACAAACAATGAATAAATAAGAGTGTTGAATAAATGATAAATAAACAAATAATAATACATAATAATAATAATTATAAGAGGAGCAAAAATGGAGCAAGTGTACATACAGCAGACAGTGGACTTGGATATGGTGCTTTAAAGTGTTAATTGCTTTATTTGATGTTTTCTCTATTGTTTATGTTTTGAATATGTTCAAGATAAAGATATAAAAGTATGTGAAGTGATCAACTATACTCAAAATAACATGGGAAGTGGTCAACTATACTTGTAAGTAAGTGATGTCTTAATGATCAAGTAAAAATTTGTGGGGAAAAAACATCTTCTGCCTGTTGTTGTTGTTCTTGTCTGGTTTATGAAACGGGAGGTGAATTAAACCAAATACATTATTGCATATTGCCCTCTTGTTGACTGCGCAAAATGATATTCTGCGGGCCTCAGGCGCAGCTGGCACTGACACGTGACACCTTTGGCTGGATATGACCTGGTTTTAACACTAAAAACTTGGTGAGGACAATGAAATCATGTGAAAAAATATTTACCGTATTTGCCGGTGTATTGGTCGACCTTTTTCGATCCAAAATCGACCGAAAAAAATCGACCTCGACTTATACACCGAGTCATAAAATTTAACTTCGTATTCATCGCTTCAAATGTGATGGTAACCAAGGCCGTTTCTCATGCATCTCATTGTGCGTTGCACTTAGAAAATTTGAACCGGGCGGCGTGCGCGAGTGCGCGGCCCGCTGGAAGTCCAATGAGGCGCCGCGATCCCCTCCGTGGTGCTTATAAACAGCCGATCCGCTCGGCGGGGGCTATTTTCGGCCAGTTGGCGCGTGCGCACGGCCTCCCGGATGTGCCGGGCGGGTGCGTGAGCTCGCCGGCCGCTGGAAGTCCAATGAGGTGCCGCGATCTCCTCCGCGGTGCTTATAAAGTGCCGATCCGCTCGGCTTGGAGCTATTTCCGGCCTCCCGTTGGTGCCGGGCGGCGTGCGCGAGCTCGCCGGCCGCGATCTCCTCCGCGGTGCTTATAAAGTGCCGATCCGCTCGGCTTGGAGCTATTTCCGGCCTCCCGTTGGTGCCGGGCGGCGTGCGCGAGCTCGCCGGCCGCGATCTCCTCCGCGGTGCTTATAAACAGCCGCATGCGCACGGCCTCCCGGAATTTGAACACATTTCGTCAATAAATTTCGCATATTGAATTTTGAAGTTTAATATAATGCAACAATTGAGCTCGACTTATACAAAGGATATATCATAAAATCGTAAATTTCCGTCGAATTTTAGGGGTTCGACTTATACACCGAGTCGACCTGTACACCGGCAAATACGGTAGTATAATTGAACCACTTTTTACAGACACTGTATTCAGCAGACCAGTGTACGGGACATGTAGATTAATCCAACACTTTATCCTACCATGGGTCTCAGGATCATGTTCAACCAATGTGAGGAAAATAAAATAGTGTAAAATAAAACACATTTTTCATTGTCCTGGTATGTTTGGCCGCTGGCAGGACCTCAGAGATTCATTAAAGTGCTACATTGTCTTGATCAGTGAGGAATTCCGATGAGGGCACCAAAGAATGAATGCCATTCCAATAACAACCGCTTCCACATCTTTCATGAAATTAGTTTTAGCTTAAACAAAAAAAAAAAATTGATAACATGGGTTTGGAAATGAAAACGTGCATTAAATCAGTCTTAATCTCTCAAATTCAAGTTACTACCAAAGCCACATCCAGTCGCTTATACAATAGATTTTCTAAAGGCTTTAACTGAGATCTTTGTATTTTCCCCAAAGGCCGGAAAAAAAAGATGTACTTCTCCCAGATTGCAAGACCGGAGTGAAGTCTTGGCCATTCATCTATGCTTAGATTTATGCCAGTAAGAAGGTTCAGTGGCGCACAAAGTTGATTTCAGGAAGCAACACAAAGAATGTCTGTGTGTCTGCCTTCTGTTGTTCTTTTTACCTGCTCAAACCTTCACAGCCAATCAAAAAGGGCAAAGGCCTGACTCCTGCACTTAAAATGGTCAAACATTATTATGACTGTCATTCTACAGAAACGCACACAAGTCCAGAGGACATTCCACAGCAGCACAAAGTGAACCAGCGTGGACATCCTGAGGAAACAACACTGGCTTCCTGTCAAATTAAGCCAAGCCGCTGGCTGCTGGGAACGATAACCGCTGCTGGCTGAGGTAGAGCGCCACCTTCGTGCCATCCCACCCACCAAGTACACGCCAGCACCCATTGAGGCCATTTGGGTCCAGGACCGTCGGCCACAGCGGGATCATTGAAGAGCTCCTCAGACACCATGGGCCGCTTTCTGCTCCTGTTAAGCTGCACACTCGTATCTGACTGTAAGCTTGTCTTATCACTTTGGAGTTCTTCTTGGAGAAGAAAATTCATTGACTGATGTCTAATCAGGTGCTTTTTATTCTTGTTCCAAGATCTCCATCCATGGAGAGGGACCAACGCACAGACCAGTAAGTCCTGTACTTTACACTGCGAGACATTTTTTAAACATCAAAAATATATCTCTTTCTATTTTTATGTCAGTGTGATTTTATGGTCATCTGTATATACTGTAGGTCTTGTGGATGTCACTCGTTTAGTAGTCATGTGACACATCTTGGGCAAACAGCTGATAAATGTTTTTAAATTCTTAATTCGCATTACAATCACAACCAAAAGCTGTACATGACATTTAGTTGTGTGGTCATCCATTAAGTCAGTACAGGTTCAAGTTAGTGAGAAAGTTTGTTATCACAGCTCTGGGTTTAGTGTGTGGCGTGATGGAAAAGTTGACCAGTATAGTCTTTGGGAACACGTCAGCCGGCATTGTCACACTTTGTTCACTCACTGATGGAACATTTGACTCGGTCCTCATCAGGCGAGCTTTCATCAGAACCTCGTGGGAATGAGGCTCTCGTATGATATTGATATTGTGATGTGACGGACAGCCTCGTTTGGCTCTGACAGACTGTTAGCAGAGCTGACTTGTTTGGTTTGTACCTGCTGTTTTTGTTGGAACTCCTGTCTTAGGAGAGATTGGGGGGGCGTGAGCTGTTGCTGCTTGTGTCAAAATTCTTCGGATAGACTCAAGTACTGTATGTACAAGTATACCTTGATGAATTAGAATTAGAAAAGCTATTCCAGTCGTTCAAATTCAAAAGTGAAATTTTTGCAAAATTTCTTTAAATATGTTTTATGGTTTCATTATTCAAAGTTCTTGAGAATTTTCTATTTTTTGATTAAATATTGCTCTGTGTGGTGAATCCTTACCCTAAGGGTCATCTGCGTGGTGCCTGCGGACACTGACATCACATGAGTAGCTCACGGACATATTTTATCACAGTGATGGGCAATTATTTTGTAGAAATTTGATCACTGGGAGAGATGTAATAGTTGCATATTGTCACCCTCTTTTTTCAGAAAACACAAGTAACTAAAACTAATTCTGATTAATTGTGATATTTATCAATTTCGTTTTGGGGGGTATTTTTTTCAGAAAACACGAATAACTAAAACTAATTCTTATTAATTGTGATATTTATCCATTTCGTTTCAAGGGAGGTAGAAATTAGATCATAGGTGTCAAACTCAATGCCTTATATGGCCCGCCACACCATTTTATGTGGCCCGCAAAGACAAATTGTGCATTGACTTCATGTGTCAATAGAGAAATGACGAATTGTCTACACCAGGGGTCACCAACCTTTCGGAAACTGAGAGCTACTTCCTGGGTACTGATTAAGGCAAAGGGCTACCAGTTTGACATAGACTTCTGAAATAACAGAATTTGCAGTGTGATTTTAACAAGAATAGCAAAAATACAGTCAAACCTTGGTTTTTGACCACAATCCGTTTCAGAAGGCGGTTCGAGAAGCGAATCGGTCGAATTCCGAATCTATTTTTCCCATTACAAATAATAGAATTTTTTAAAATCCATTTCAAGACAAAAAAAAAAAAACCGCCTTTTTTAAGCATTTTTCATTTGCGCATATTTGTCCGATCGCGCAACTGCAGCGCACCGCCGAACGCGCAAGAGTAGCGCGTCGCCGACCGCACAACTGCACCACGCTGGTCGCATTATTGTGACAGAGCCGCCGCTAGAATTTAGAAAATATTTTTAAAGTCCTGATGTACTTTCCAAAATTTAAGTGGACCTCGTTGCGCAGGGAGCTTAATTTGGTCCGATCGCGCAACCGTAGCGCGCCGGGCGCTCACTGTTGCATTGCTTTAAGAGCGTCTTTGTGTTTTAGGATGGCTTTACTGCTCCCACTTGCTTTCTTTAGAGGCATGATTAGGGGTTAATACAATCCTCAAAGTAATGAAAATACAATAACAACGGAGTCAGTCGGCATCCGGGCCGCGCGGTCGCGTTTTCTCGGGTCCTCCCGGCTCCTTTCGCGAGGTTTGACCTCCGAATTCTGTTGGACAACCGAAGCAAAAAAATCCCAAATTTTTTTGTTCGAATTCCGATTTGTTCATGAACCAGGACGCTCGAAAACCGAGGTTTGACTGTAAAATAAATAGATGCAGCTCACTGACAAGTGCCGCTATTTGAGCTAATTTTGGAACAGTCCTGCGGGCGACTCATGCGGTCATCACGGGCGACCTGGTGCCCGCGGGCACCGTGTTGGTGACCCCTGGTCTACACTTTTAAACTTCATGTGTCAATGCAACAATTACAAATTGTCTTCACTTTTAAAAATTTGAAATATTGCTAGCATTTTTTTTTTAGGTATCTGAACAGTTTTTACTAGTCTCAAAACTAGTTATTCATCAGTTTGTTGTACAGTCTATACTGTATAAGGCGTTGATAGTCATAATGGCCCTTTGATGGAAATTATGATGATGCGGCCCGTGACAAAAATGAGTTTGACACCCCTGATGAGATGTTAAATCAAGGATTTGGCTGATTTTAGCAGAGATGACCAGTATCCTAAGGGGATGTTGAAGGAAAAAAAAAAAAAAAGGCTAAATATGACTGCTATTGTCAAGGCTGATGATATAATATTTATTGTAGGAGTTTCTTGCCATGAATCTCATAACATATAACATTATTCAAATCAATTTGAACAGATTTGTTATTTCAGAAGTCTATCAAACTGATAGGCCTTCACATTAATCAGATGTTTATCAAACTGGTAGGCTTTCACATTAATCCGATTTTTATCAAACAGGTAGGCTTTCGCATTCATCATTACCCAAGAAGTAGGTCTCAGTTTCAAAAAGCATATCAAGGAAATATGAATTAAAAAAAATTTAATTCAAGTGCTGATATAAGTTGTTTCCCCACAATATCCTTATTAATTGAAATGCACCTGTACGCACCATACAGGCCCAGATGTATTTGCTTCAAGTTTCACCGCAACTAGATGCTTTTTGTAGCCATCAGCAAACTTCTGGCATGGGCAAGTGAGTGTGGGATCAAAGCTGTCTTGCAACACCAACACTTACTGTCCAAAGTTCACCTTGAGGTGAATTTGAAGAATCTGGAGGTTCACTTTCTTCATCCCTCCATCTGCTTTGTGCCGTGCACTAGCACCACCGGCAGCAAACCTACCACAATCATATTTGACAGTTCACCTTGATTTCTCCAAACAGACTTCTTGTCATTGCGACCAGAGTCCAAACTCATCTGACTGTTTTGGCTTTGTTTTCCTTGTTCGTGATAGCATCTACAAATTTCCATCGAGCTTGAAGGTGTCGATTTCAGAGCAGAAGCTTCTTTTATGGTCGCTACGCTCTCAGTCCATGGTGATGAAAAGCTCCCCTCACTGTGGCCAGAAACACTGGTGTTCCAGCAGTTTCCATTTCATTGCAGGCTCCCGACTAATTTCCGTCACATTGTTTCACAATAGCTCCACGAGGCTTTCCCATATTGTCTTCGTTTTCCATATTTGTTCCTCGCTAATTTCCTTGGACTTTGCCATTGTTCGGAAAACTAGCCGAGCCAGTGAGTGCTGTCAAAAGAATTCTTTTAATGCTGATGAAAATGCTCACTGATGAAAAGTTACTTGAACTTTTCTTTGACTTTTGAGTGTGATCAGCTGGAACTAACAAGTGAAAGAGACTAAAGACTTAAAGACGTTACCAAAGACTAGTCATTCATTGCTCCTTTTTGGTTTTATTCAAGATTTTCGGTATTTTGACAAATTTATAACCTTTCACATTACAGCTGTGTTTTAAATTGATCTGAATTGCAAAGTTCATTTGTTTGCTTGAAGTTACCAGCATCATTTAGAATGGTGCCAAAGAGTTTGTTTCCTAAATGTCAGATTTGAATAATTTGAAAACAGAAAATATTTTCTATGAATAACTCTCTTTTGGGCAACTTGTCACTTCCTGTCTGAAGGAAGAAAATACAAATTTACTAGCCCTAAATATATTCATTCAAAATCACAATTACGACCTCTTCATAATTCACAACTGCTAACATGTTTTGAACCCCACCCTACAGTGTTCACTATAAGGGACATCAGTATATCGCTTGAGCCCGGGTCCGATGTGATGCGGGGCACCAATGTGACTGTGCGCTGTCAGGCATTGGTCAGCAGCTCTGGCACAGGGCCACTGAGTCGCGAATACACAATCTTCAAGGATGGCGTCACCGTGTACACAAAGACAACCAGCAGCTCTGGTGATCTCCTGTACCGCCTTCCTGATGCTCGCGTGTCCAACGCGGGCAAATACAAGTGTAAGATCAACATCGAAGGCAAGCAGGTGACCAGTGAGGCCAAGAAACTCACAGTCACGGGTAAGTGCATCCAGACACAAATTTATTTTGATCCAGGCAGTTTTTCTCTCCTTTTAATATGTTTCCAAGATTTAACACAAAGCAACAGTCAAACTGCAAAAAATAGTGTGTAAAAATTAGGGTTGGGCATCTTTTGAATTTAGACGATTACAGTTCTTCGATGGGATTCTGATTCTTGATTTCTCTGATTAACAAAACAAAAAAAGAAGGATGGTCATTTTGGGACAAATCATATAAACTTCTCCATTCTTTAACTTGATAATCTTTGTACTTTTTGAGTTTTGATGTAAGTGGGGGCATTTATTTATTCATTTATTTTATTTTATTGTCATTGGTCAGTTATAATTGAGTGCCGAGCAACAAGTGGCTGTTAACATATAATGTGACCATGAACAAGATTCCAAGAAATGTTACTGATCATTGTGGTTGAGAATCATTACATAAATGAAATAATCTTGGTTATATATTATATATGTTTGCTTACTCAACAGGTTTGTCTGCACCCCTGCTTCATTTGAACAACGCTGTTGTCAGTGAGGGGGAGGAAGTAACAGCCAGATGCACAGCGCCAGGAGAAACGGGTTCTATCATTTTCTATTTCTATGATGATGCCAAGGAGATCCTAGAGGATAGGGTCAACTCCAACCAGTCTGAAGTCAAGCTTCGCTTCAACACTGTTGGTATCCACAAGATGTACTGTACCTACACCGTCCTGGTGACACCGTTTTTCTTCAGGTCGGACAAAAGCAACACTGTCACCATTTCGGTCAGAGGTACGGGAAATAATGTAGTGTAATTCATTGACGTTGCTAAACATAAAGAATTTGTTCACACTGGTTGGTCTTGTTTCCACAGAACTTTCCATTACGCCAGTTTTGGAGATTTCCCCTTACAGCAATATCTATGAAGGAGACACAATTGACATCACGTGCACCATCAGAGACCTCATGCCTGCCATGCACGGAAACGTTCACCTCTACCTGAGTCGCGGGACCCAGCTTCTCAGCAGGGGGGACACCAATGTCAACCACAGCATGATAGCCTTGGCTAAGGACTCTGAGGAGTTTGAGTGTAGACTGGAGATGGGAAATGTTGTGAAGGTTGATACAAAAAAGATTTTGGTGACTGGTACGTATCTTGTTCTGCATGGTTGTACATTCTACATTTTAGGATTGACAGTATGATGTCAACGCGCGGTAACCGCAGAGATAGGGTGGTTAGAATAGACCTGGGCAAAGTACGGCCCCAGGGGGCACATCCAGCCCTCCCGCAGTCTCTGACCATCCCTCCCTGTGACCTTGAAGTCAAAATATAATGTAAGGTGCGAACAGATGTTAATGCCTACATTTTGTGACCGCATCCACAGAGCTGTTTTCAGTGCCTACGCTCTCAATGTCACCAAGCGAAGTCTTTCAAAGAGACCACATGACACTGAGCTGCAGAAGTGACAGCTTCGCTTCAGAGAGGCTCCACAGGGACGAGTTGAGTTATAGTTTGGATCCGCCGGAGAGTCTCCTGCTCCCAAAGAGCACTGGCGTGTTTTCTGGCAAAGCTCTGCTCTACGAATTCAACTACACTTGCATTGCTCAAGCCAAGGGCATCAGGAAATATAGCAAACCTTTGACTGTCATTCCTAAAGGTGAGCATGCAAGCTTCTTTTACCATGTTTATTACATAACACTCCACAGAATTAAATACATAATATATGTATATATTGTATACTAGTATATTTAAGTATATGTATATTAACTTAAGTAAATTATCCCACATAACATATTAAAACATACATAAAACGTATACAGTCAAAGTCAAAGTCAAAGTCAGCTTTATTGTCAATTTCTCCACATGCCAAAGACACACAAAGAAACCGAAATTTCGTTCCCCCCTATCCCACGGTGACAAGACATGGCTCACAACAGACAAACAAGTAAACAAGTATAACAAAAGCGTGCTGAATAAATAATGAATAAATAACACAACAATAAATAAATAAATAAGAGGAGCAGAAAAAAAAAAAAGGAGCAAGTGCGCGTACAGCAGACATTCCCGAAAATAGCGCAACAGTGCCGCACGCTACGCAGAAGGGGGTAGCGAGTTCAGGGCTCTAACAGCCTGGAGAAAGAAGCTGTTGGCGAGTCTGGTGGTGCGGGAGTGCAGGCTCCTGTACCTCTTCCCAGAGGGCAGAAGGTCAAACAAAGAGTGAGCCGGGTGACTCACATCTCTGGCAATCGAGGTTGCCTTGCGGGCGAGATGGGAGGTGTAAATGTCCTTCAGGGAGGGGAGCGAAGCACCAATAATCTTACCAGCCGTATTCACTATGCGCTGCAGGGCCTTCAAGTTCTGTTCAGTGCAGTTACCACCCCAGACAGCGATGCAACTGGTGAGGACGCTCTCAATGGTGCCACGGTAGAATGTAGACAGGACTGCCTGAGGAGCACATGCACGCCTGAGCTTCCGCAGGAAGTACAGGCGGCGCTGAGCTTTCTTTGCCAGTGACGAGGTGTTTGTGGACCAGGAGAGGTCCTCACTGATGTGCACCCCCAGGAACTTGGTGCAGCTCACCCTCTCCACCACAGCACCGTCGATGATCAGCGGCAGGTGTGTTGTGTGACCCTTCCGGAAGTCAACTATGATTTCCTTGGCCTTATTGACGTTCAGCAGGAGGTTGTTGTCCCTGCACCACGTGGTCAGAAGGTCAACTTCCGACCTGTACCGAGTCTCATCGCCCTTCGTGATGAGACCCACCAGAGTCGTGTCGTCAGCAAACTTCACTATGCGGTTGTCGCTGTAGGTCGCAGTGCAGTCATGCGTCAGCAGGGTGAAGAGCAATGGACTGAGCACGCAGCCCTGGGGGGCCCCCGTGCTCAGCGTGATGCGTGAACAGTATATTCATTTCAGTTTTGTTATATTTTCAAACTGACGGATATCCCCCCACACACACTCACACACACACACACACACACACACACACACACACAATTTTAAAGGATACTGGTATCCTTTACACCAGGGGTCACCAACCTTTCTTAAACCGAGAGCTACTTCCTGGGTACTGATTAAGGCAAAGGGCTACCAGTTTGACACGCACTTCTGAAATAGCAAATTTGCTAAATTTGGCTTTCACTATGTGTTATTATTGTCATTTCCAGTTCATATGTAAGTGTGATTTTAACAAGAATAGCAAAAATACAGTCAAACCTTGGTTTTTGACCACAATCCGTTCCAGAAGGTGGTTCGAGAAGCGAATCGGTCGAATTCCGAATCTATTTTTCCCATTACAAATAATGGGAATTTTTTTTATCCGTTTCAAGACAAAACACCCCGCCTTTTTTAAGCATTATTTTTCATTTGCGCATATTTGTCCGATCGCGCAACTGCAGCTCACCGCCGAACGTGCAACCGTAGTGCGTCGCCCAACGCGCAACTGCACCACGCTGGTCGCATTATTGTGACAGAGCCGTCGCTGTAATTTAGAAAATATTTTTAAAGTCCTGATGTACTTTCAAAAATGTAAGTGGACCTCAGTGCGCAGGGAGCTTAATTAGGCCCGATCGCCCAACTGCAGCGCACCGCCGAACGCGCAACAGTAGCACGTCGCTGACCGTGCAACTGCACCGCGCTGGTCGCATTATTGCGACAGAGCCGTCGCTAAAATTTAAAAAATATTTTTAAAGTCCTGATGTACTTTCCAAAATGTAAGTGGACCTCAGTGCGCAGGGAGATTAATTTGGTTCGATCGCGCAACCGCAGTGCGCCGGGCGCTCACTGTCGCATTGCTTTAAGAGCGTCTTTGTGTTTAAGGATGACTTTACTGCTCCCACTTGCTTTCTTTGGAGGCATGATTAGGGGTTAATACAATCGTCAAAGTAACGAAAATACAATAACAACAGTCAGTCGGCATCCGGGCCGCGAGGTCGGGTTTTCTCGGGTCCTCCCGGCTCATCTCGCGAGGTTCGACCTCCGAATTTTGTTCGACAACTGAAGCTAAAAAATCTTGAATTTTTTGTTTGAAATCCGATTTGTTCGAGAACCAGGACGTTCGAAAACCGAGGTTTGACTGTAAAATAAATAGATTCATCTCACTGACAAGTGCCGCGATTTGAGCTAATTTTAGAACAATCCTGCGGGCGACTCATGCGGTCCTCACGGGCGACCTGGTGCCCGCGGGCACCGTGTTGGTGACCCCTGCTTTACACCAACTAAACCACAATCCAGAACCATTTCTGGCCTACTATCTATTTTGACCAGCTATTCATGATTTGTGATATGATGCCCTGCACTTGGCTGGCGACCAGTTCAGGGTTCACCAGGCCTCTTAGTCAGCACACCCACAATGTAAAATGTAATACACACATACACACCACCATGAATATATTTGATAGTGTATTGCAGGTGTTACCAATTGTTAATGATCAATCTATGCAATATCTCATCTAAAGATCTATTATCGTCAATTTCCAAGTTTGTTCCTGTGAATGAGTGGATGTGAGGGATTCTATAAGTATTTAGGCCACCATACGGTGTCGATAAAACTCTCAATAAGTGCAGTCAATTTACCATTTGTTGTGGTTGCCCATTTCAGTAACTGTATCAACACCAAGGATCTCAGTGGTTGGCAGAGCGGTGTTGGGACGTCCAATTAAGGTCCTGTGTCAGTCGGACATCGGCAGCCTGCCCATAAACTACACTTTACTGAAAGAATACGAGATTCTGAGCACGGCCAGTGTGAAAATGCCTTTTGAACAGGCTCTGTTCACCGTCACCATCCACCAGCCTGATGAAATCAACAAGTTGATGTGTGAGGCCAAAAACAGTCCGGGGGACCCGCCACTCAGCAAAAGACTGGTGGCTACTGTTGTTGGTAAATATCTGTCTGACACATCAAGTTTGCATATTCTATATTTTATACGGTGAACACTTTCAAATTCACATGCGTAGATTTTGGGGGGGGACCCTGCCACCATTTTTCTTTGACTAGCTGCCTGCTTTTTGTTTTTGCTCAGGCCGAAGCCATGTCGAATTGATTTTATTTTATTATTTTATGTTATAAGAATTTATTTTTTTGCCACCATTTGGTGACAACTTGATGACAAGCACGATATATTCAGTGGAAAATCTTTTATTCAGGCCATAGCTTTGTCTAATACTAACCAAAAGTGTTTTGTCATCATCTTGTGCCATCTATAAGCAATTACAAGCCTCTTTTTGTGGGTATCAATTATGCTACATTTACAGCCCCATTTCAGAACACGATGGACAAAATAAGATGTCTTGAGAGAACGTGGGGTAACGGGATAATCAAACACGATCAGTCTTGACTGGCGAGAATTTTGAATCATGACAAAAAGATGGCACGGTAGTCAGAGTACAGATTAGAAACCTAGTTGGCCATAGTAAAATGAAGTGAAAGCAACTAAACCTGACAGATTGTAAAATTTTGATTTATAGTGGGACGACTTGCATGTGTTCCCCTAAACCCTCCATATATCCTTCTCCACACGGCCTGCGACAAATAGATGGATACACCTTGACAACACTTAAAAGCAGCGGAAAATAATGACCTAAATCCCATAGCGCACTACGTTTCGAGCAAAGAGGGTTGCTCCCCATGAATATTGGCTGTTTGTGGCATGGCGAGGTAACTATTTGCATAACAGCCCTCCTCTGGCTTTTCCTCCACAGTACCTCTGTCTCATCCGACCCTCACGGTCATCCCCGTCTTGCCGGAAATTGCAGAGGGAGATCATCTCTTCCTGATCTGTGGTGTGAAAGGCACCCCGCCCATCACCTTTAAGTGGTATCGAGACGGCAGCAACAACCCGATCTTTACCACCACCTCAGACAAGAACAATACAGACTACCAGATTCAAGCTCTGGCCAAAGGTGACAGTGGCACCTACTACTGTGAGGCCATCAATCACGCCAACAATGTGGTCCGCAGCGCACCAGTCACCATAGAAGGTGAGGACTTGGATGTTTATTCACATGCTGGATAAGAATAAAATAGCTTAATCAATGCTATTTTATGCTGGTGGTGATGTTTGTTTTAGTCAATTAACGTGACATTAACATTAATATGTGGCAGGTAAAACGCTCAATAAAATAGTGGAGAGGTATTGTTATTGACTGAGATTTTCATTTGAAATGTATTTTGAGTCAGCAGCCTCTTACTGTAAATCACCACTAACTGTCTACCAATTTTAACCATTTAGTATTTGCTTTTGCGTCATGGTAATTGCTAACCAATCTTTGAGCGATCACATTTTAAATTTAAATTGCTCGACCTCAATGGCATCAAAATTTTTCCAAATTTTGAATGATTGGACCCGCAAACATGACAGACTTGAGAAGGTTTACAGAGTTTATTTGACAAAATGTGCACCTAAATAAGAAACAAAACACTCATCAGAAAGCAACGTGACAAATCAGTGCCTTGCTAAAAGGGATCGAGACAATACTCAAGAAGCTTTCTTTTCATTGATGACACAAACTTCATTCGTCATTTGACTGTACTGTCTCTCTCTCGGCAGTGCGCTTAGCCCTCTGGAAGAAAGCGGTTATTGTGGGCTTCTGTCTGCTGATGGTGTCTGTGCTGGTGGTGGTGATTGTGCTGTGCTTCAGGTCCAAGAGAGGTAGAAACACCTACAATCCTGCAGCAACTCACACCTCCTTAGTTTGACTACGTGTGAGGCAACCTTCTCCCACCCACTTCCTCCTGCTCTTCTCACATCTCCTCTCTTATTATAGGTAAAAGGGAAGCAGCTGCTGAATTGTCAGTGTGAGTTGGCTCCACTACTTGCTTCCTCTCAATATGACAGATGGTTTATAGCTGCGTTAGTCACGGTGTATGGGTATTGTTAGGTTGGCTGAGACTGAGGCTAAGAGGTGAGCTGGCGAGCCAAAAGCTTACATCTTGGGTGACCCAAACAATTTAGACAGCTCTGAACATAGGCGTGATAACATACAAAATGTAGAAGATCCAACTTAAAGATGTGCTGTTGTGACAATCACTTAGGTATCTACAGATGAACAATTTCTAAACGTTTTCCACTCTTAATATGGAATATGGACACCATTAAACCAATGTTTTGTTGACGCTCCGTTTGGTTTGATTTCAGCACTCACTCTTTTTTGGTAAGAGCCGATCAGGTTGATATTCCTGATTCATATTTGTTAAAGAGCTCCAAATACAGGCACACTTCTGGTTTCCTCTCTTAAGATCATCCCACAGGTTTTCAATTGGATTTAAGTTTAAGTTAAGTCACGGACCCCAGCTTAGTTAACATAAACAAGTGGCAACACAGAAGCTACAAAGGTATGTTGTTATTGGGGATTTTACATTGTTGTTGTATAGCAGAGCATCGCAGTGGACTGTGTTTAGCACACCGTACCGAGGTGTTGGGTTTCAAATCTCATCTCCAGCCTATCTATGTGGAGTTTGCCTGTTCTACCCGTGCATTCAAGTACTTTGTCCCAAATTCCAAAATAATGCTTGATAGGTCCAAGACTCTAAATTGTGTAAATGTAATAAAAAAAATTATATGTGCCAAGTAAGTAATATGGATGGATGGACGGACGGACAGGTGATTTTAGAACATCTATCCATCTATTATCTGAAACAATTAACCTCATGGGGGTCACAGGTATGCTCGTGTTTAATCAGTAAACTATAAGACAATATATAAACCAAGACTACATCTAAAATAACAAAACACTGTCACAAAAGGTGAACCACACAAATTCAATCAAAGAGTCCGAGGCTCTTTTTATCAGAAACTTAAAAAAGTCCAAACAGCAAAGGTCAGGTAAGAGTCAACCCATGACCGTCAGATGCCCTAAACTCAGGTAGATATATAAAGCGTCACAAAATCAAAAGTTATAAACAGAAACAACAAAGCCTACTCACATTAAGTCACAGTTAGAGCTGCAGTTCTCAAAGCCCTTTTAAGCTCAATTTATTACAATGGAAGTAAGCTTGACTTCCTTTTCGTTTTTATGTCAAACATATGTGATGGAAACATGGCCAGAAACATCACCCTTGGTTTCATCACTTCATAAAACATTACCTCACTTGCTTTTGGGAGGTTGCCCGGACGTTTTGGCAATATGATGCTTAGCTTCTGTATTGCCACTCTATCCCACAATCCACACATCCAAAGGAAATTGTTGTAGGACGCCGCCAGTACTTTGCTCAAATTCCAGCAGCTCCTTAAATGTTGCTCTAAAACCTTTGTCAGCCTCCTTGACCAGTTTTCTTCTCGTCTTTTCAGAGATTTTGGAGTGACATGCATGTCATGACACTGCCGTATGTACCATATATTCTGTGTAATGTCGTGGTTATTCTTTCGAAATAGTCTCACAACTGTTACATTTTGTTGAGATGTGCAGTTTTTTTTTTTATGAGTACAAAACACAGACTGAATATTAGATCTCGATAATGCCTCTACTTCCTCTCGTTGTACGAACAGACGAGTCAGGCCAAACTGTCTCAGTCACAGAGGGAGTTGTCTCGTAATGGTGACGTTTTCTAGAACCAGAGTTTCCACGATTGCAATCAGCAAAATCAAACATTTCTCTGGCGTACTATAATTAGTATTTATCATTGAAATATCTACATTGGATTAGTATTTTTATCTTACAGGAATTAAAATTATTAAGAGTCGAGTTGAGCATTAAAGATTGCTCCAAGAACCGTTTGAAATAGCTAAATCGTTTATGACTTTCTTAATGAAAATAATGTATTTATCTCCATTAAAAAAAATATTACTCAGAACTGTCTACTTGTGATTGGATCACCCAAGATGTCGTCACTGGATCAGAACCGGCATCAGAAAATTGTCGGATAACGCCCTGCTAGATGTCCTGTTTGGTTGAGTCCATTGAGAGATTGCTATAACTTTCATTATGACCACTTGAGTCACAACTACAATGGTTTTAGCTAGCAATTCAGTATTCGTTCATTTAATCCTGAAAAATTTCCAACCTATGAATTGAAGTAAATTAGTAAGATTTTTTGGGGGATAAATTTAAAACACAAAATCTCTAGTCATCTGATATTTTGTAGACTTCATGTGTTGGATTTTGTCCAGTTGACTTTATTCTCACCATTTCTCAGAAAGCCTTCGAGCCCTAAATCAGATGACTCTTTAACAGTGATTCTAACCCACGACACAGAGGTTAATAATGCAGCCCCAGGTAGATTATTTTTTTTATTTACTTTTTTTCTTGTGATCCACCGGCTGTCTTCATCAGTCATTCCTCCAACCACTAGTCCTTTCATAGCATGTTGTGTGTGGGAGCCATTGCGATCCATCCTCACTTCATCATCCATGATCTAATATGCATGCAGGGGTCACGTTGTTGTAACTTGACGAGCATTGTTGAATATAAACATCTGTTTTGTCCATGATATCTTGGTAGTGTCACGTGAGAGTGTTTAGTCTCAGACATTTTGCATGTACATTGTTGCTCTGTGAATTCCTGAGGCAACCAAAACAGGAATGGTTTGTTGTATGGAGGGGGGAGTGTCTGGACTAGCAGGAAGATGCTGCTTAGAGTTTGATTACTGGTGAATTACATTGTCAAGTGTTGCAAACTGTTTAGAGCGCCCGTTATCATCTTGTTCCAGACGGAGCGCCACACTATGATGGCATGGAGGGGAGGGTGACCAATGGGACACGAGCTATGCGCGCTGTCGCTTCCCACTGACATCAGCAACAGGAGCAGCTTCAGTATTCCAGCCAGTGTAGAGATACCCTGCTTTGCAAGGGACGGGGAGCCACTTAAAAAAACGTTTGAAGATTCGCCCCAAAAAAGGAAGTTTTTTTGTCCCCCATGTTTTTTCACGTAGAAGGATGTGTTACAAGAGAAATGACTCGCCTCCTGCTGCTCCCTCTCCCCTCCCCCTGTAATCGAGATGGCCTTTGATTTTTCTCTATTTTTTTATTTTTATTTAACATCACTGTCTTTGTCCTGTGTTTCTTTGTATGCCATGTGTCGGCGGGTGCATGTTTTTGCAATGTTAAGACTTTAGCTTTTGTATGTTTGAACATCGTTGATGACTGTTTGTTTTTCAGATCCCTTTATCATTATCAAAGGACATTTGTGTGTGTATATTTTGGTTGATTCCTTGACTTTGCTCAAGTCCTTTTAGAATAAATGAATTGGTTCTATTTAGATGCGTGTCATCCCCATTCATTTTGCTGGAGGTGTTGCATGTATGACACTAAATCAATTTGGAAAAACACTTCTAAGGGGGCTTATTTTTTTCACTATGAATTATGTCCGACAAAAAGTCATACGCACAAGACCGTGGCAAAACTCCCAACAGTCTTCATGTTAACTTTATTTATTCCCCCCAAAAGGAATGCATGCAGAGACTTCCTTTACAGAGTGAAACAATGGACTCTGCGCTAAACTTCCTATGTTGACACAAAACAGCTTTTGTTAGTTTGAATGTGCGTAGCATGCAGGGGAAATTAATCTCATAAACCTTTTTAAGCGACTTGAGATAACATTACCAGCTGGGGATAAGCAATGCTGTTTTGGATTCATAATTTAATGCATACTAGTGAGCTGGCGAAGTTAACACATTTAGATGTTCCTAAATTCTCTAAAAAACAAAGCTAAAAAGCTCAATACTAAATATAAGACTAATGCTATTCGTATATTGCAACATTTCTTCTCTTTTAGCAACTGAAAATGAATCAGGAAAAGAATTATAATGTTTCTTCACAAACTGCTGTGATATTCAAAGCTCTGTAATTTGGGCTTTTGATTGTTGCTGTATGTCCTTCTAGGTTCTCCCCGCAGCAGATACTCAGTCCAACTACACTTATTTTTTCATTGTGCATGTGTTTCTTCCATACAGGGAAAGTGGAGAGAGTAGATATCAGCGTATGGAGTGAGCGGCCGCCTGCAACAGGTGAGCATGTCCGCTTACTATTGTCATTGTAAGGCCTGATTACAATGAAGCTGCAGACATTTAGTTTCGAAAAGGTTGAGATGCTAAATTGGCTTCCTTTTTTTCAAAGAACAAATACAGAATTTAGGTTTTAAATGTAGGTACAGGTATTTGCTTCTGACCATGTTTAGGCTAGCAAAGCAGCTTTGCCAACTGTGATTACTCACCATGATTTTTTTTTATTCATGTTGCAATGCAGCAAATGATGAGGAAAGCAGCATGGTGTCAAATGAGCCTGATGTGGAGTACACTGAGGTGGTGCATCCTCAGCCAGCTGACCCCTGCAGAGGTAAGGAGTCCACCACACTCTTCTCTGTCCCACACTACCCATCATGCGTCTAAATCTTCCCTTGTGCATTCTGGACATTCATTTCTCCTCCCTTTCATATCTCCCTATTGGGAAAAAAACCCATCGCCTTAGTTGATAAGGGAGTAACACTTCCTAGGTGGGGCCTAATTACCCCTAATCAAGACATCTCCAGGTAGTTAGAACTGTTGGGATAACTGGTGGGATTTCCAAGACTGTTCTAGATACTATAAACAGGAAGGGTTGAGCTAATTGCTGAATGGGGCTCTGATACGGAACCACTCTTCATGAATGTCCTGTGAGCTCAACACTGTAGAATGTCACCACTGTCTATTTTTGGGTTTGTTAATTATACATCAGACACTGCTTATCTCGACCCTGTTGCTTTTTGTTGACAAATGAGGCTAATGTGTTGATTTTTACATCAACAGCACCACTAAAGAAAGGCACAGAAACAGTTTACAGCGAGCTCCAGAACTCTCCACATGGTGAGTTTGATGTCTTTAAAGTTACCCCATGGAATAAAATGTTCAGTTTGATATTGAAGTTTACTCATTTTAATAACAGTCTCTAAATTTCTGCTTGTTAATTGGTTATGGCAATGGCCAGAATATCAGCCAGTTAAACATCTCTTTAGAAACAGTTAAAAGATCTAAAATGTTGTGCCTTTTATTGAGTGAAATTCTATACTACATTCCAGCCAAAATTCTGGCTCCTACAGATTGGCTGTTGGTCATTTGGCACAGAGCTGCACACAATCAAACATTACTACTGATCTTATCTCACCATGTGTGTAAAGCCCACCAGTTCTGGAAATCATTGTCTTACCTTCCAGTCTCTCTACCAACATTGGGCAAGAGCTGTCAAAAGATGTCAAAAAAAAAAAAAGGCTGGACTGTTTTACGAAATCATCAGCAAAAGGCTCGGTGAGAATGTAGCAACTATTGGCGCCATTATTTGAAAGTGGAAGAGAGAAAATGGGCATGGGTCTGGAGCTCCAGGCAAGATTTGTGTTGTCAGGATTGTGGAATTAATGAGTTGTATTACTGATGGGTTAGGTCCAACCTAAGTGACCGAACTCACCGTTTCCCGTTACTGCTCGAAGAAGTTTCCTGCTATTGATACAGCAGCCAGATGTAGCATGCTGTCAAGCATCCCTCTGTGCACTACGACTTCCTTTTCAACAGTGACTAAAGAATTTTTGCATTCTTATAAGACTGTGGTTTGAAATGATAATGGTAAAACCAAATGGCGTTCTCTTTGCCTGTGGCGGTGAAACAAACATGAGTCAGCTAAGTCAGCCGTGTCCACGCATCTGTCAAATGAGTCATGATGAGTAGCCTCCCTCTGATGTCAGAGGATGAACAATACACACCCAATAAACCTGACCTATGACCTTTTTTTCTGTAGGTGCCGATGACCATCATGGCTATGTAAGTTTCCTGCACTCACAACCATGCAACCAGACTAAATATTGATCTCGTAATTATGAACATTGAGTGTTTTAACCACCACCCTCAGAAGTTATACAAACATTGATATAATTTTTAGGACAGTCTACTAGCGACAGTTTGTTATTGGGCATGTCTGCTGAAAGCACACACACACACACACACACGCACACACACACACACACACACACACACACACACACAAATAAGGAAAACTGAACTGATGAAAATTTAAACAATTGAGTATCGCTTAGTTCTCAGTCTTTCCATTTATCAAACATGAATTGTGTTTTAAGCCTCAAATATCTTAATTCACTTAACAGGGTCTTCAAACTCTAGTTGAAGAAAAGAAAACATTGAGTGGTAGTATATTTTCAATTAGGGTAGTTTTCCAATCCTGTTACATAACAATCATCAGGTAATTAATCAAGTGGAATTTTAGATAGTTATTGGAATGATTTTGTGAAATAGAGTAAAATACAATGGCAAGCCACAGAATGAAAAAGTATGATGTCCACGCCAACAGCTGTAGAAAATATTCAGCCTTTCAAAATGTAATAATGCTCAGTTACGGCAGAGAGTGATTTCAGATTGTGTTCATTATTAATTATTGATCAAAACTGAATATTTTCTTTGTAAATCAAATATTTGATACAACTCTTGTCTTGAACATGTTCTGCAAGTGGTCATAACCTCCTTGGCCAGTGAATTTTATTAGGTGCACTATGATATACAGTAAGAGTGATACATTCTCCCCCATTCCTGTTTTCAATATAAAATATTTAGTTAAGGTGTAGTTTTATGCAGATAATTTTATTTGAGGTATTGTCTTCATACCACTACTCCTCCTACATACCACTCCATGGCGTGCTTCAGTTCCTCCCTGTTTCAGTGACCCTCAGCAGGCTGATGATCCACAGCAAGAGGGAAACCGCCGTCAAATTTTCCAAACAAGAACAAAGCCGCTTGGGCTGGGGTTTCCTTCCTTATCGGCCTCCAAGATCAGCGCTGCGCCTCAGTCAAATTACCTTGAGGCCAGACTCAGCTTTATCATTTCTGTTCTTGAACAACTTGATGGCATTCCAGTGATTTGTTGTAACAGTCATTACTCCTAACATAAAAAATTTATGCTGTGTTTTTGGGGGCAAATATGACCAGGTGATCATCCTTGAATCAACTTTAATGCCGAATGATGCACTGTGTGTAGGGTTCTGTGGAATACGCTGATCTGAATGGTGAACAACATGAGATGAATCACTATCCAGTTGAGCACAGCAACTGCCAGGATCTGCCAGTTCCAGTGGATTAGTCAGGCTAATATTCACACACGGTTTTCTTTCCATGACACTCACATGTCATAAATGCACTGGGTGCCCTCTTGTAGCCCCTCTGACATTTCTATCAGCAACATAAATGACTGCTGTAAATATTTGCTCATTAATAAACGCATGTGTCATTTTTGCTGTGTTGTGCCATTGTTTATGGTCAAGATGTAGCTTGCGTATTTGAGGGCCATTCCCTTACTATGTGAAATGAACCACAAATTATATATTGAATATATATCCATCCGTTTACTATATTGCTCATTGGGGTCACAAGTGAGCTGGAGCCGATCCCAGCTGACTTTGGGCAAGAGACTGGGTACGCTCATGGATGGGCAACTTAAATAATGGAGGGGGCCACAATTTTTCATCATTTCTACCAGAGGACCACAAAGCATCACACACTTTCTGACCAGGTGCATGACAAAAATGCTATTTTAAACATGGACAAAATATGTGCATACATGCTTTTAATATAAACATTTTTGATATAACATTTTTCACTGCGTGTATTAAAGATCCACTGCCTGAATGACAAAATAACTTCACTGTGTAATTTATTTTCTCGGGCAAACAAATACTTTTCATGAAAAAAATACCATTCAAGGACAGCAACTGCTGAACAAGAAATCAAAGATGAAATGCAAGAATTAATTTTGTACATTTTTTCACAAAAATGAACTCACTCAAAATGATAACATTATCAAGGTTTCTAATGACTATGTATGTCCTGCATATCATTTCAAATTCTTAATTATTGGGCCTATTCATGCATAAAGACTCACTGTAAGCGCAACTAAGACATGTCTGCCACCTAGTGGTAATTATGAAGATGTTACAATTTAAAACTACAATCCGACCATGCATGTTTAGTTCGGAACCCGCGGATTGGTGAATTCGCTGTTTTTCTGTTTTGTTTTCTCTTTTATATTTTTCCATATATTAGAAATTTTCCTGTTTCTAAGGGATCCCCCTTATTAAATGTTATGTATTACTCCAACCATTGTAAGAGAAGCAAATAAATTGCCTTGATATTATTTTTTCTTTTTCCAATATAAAAATGTGTGGGGGGCTAAAAGAACTACTTGGTACGTTCGGTGCCTCGTTCATGAATCTATTGTACTCTTTATTCCAGTTTTCAAACTAAAGCTTTTTGAATGTATTATATTTACTGTTATATTGATTTACTGTATCCGTAAAAAGCATATTATCCTACGACTTTCCTTATTGTGTGCGGCCTGCAGCGTCATCTAGCGGTAAAAGAACACTACATACAGTGATTTACAGAATCAGGCTAATATATTGTACTTTATCTGGTAAAGCACTATTGTTCTTAATTTGTCCTTTGGAGTCCTTTAATACCTCTTATACAATACAATAGCGCTTTCACAACAGCTGTCAGCTGTTCGCAACATAGCACTTTATACAACATGTAACATCAAATAATACAACAAAGCACATCACAAAACATTGGCAATAATACAAACATAACAACTATTCTTCATATGCCTTATTGTTTAAAGCGGTTATAGATGAAAGAGGAAAGATTCAATTTTATTCATGTTTTCAACCTCCGGTTTGAATTTTGACATCATTTTGACTTGGAAATCAAATTTAAAAAAATGTGCTGTTGAAAAAGTGATCAAATGTTTAGGCAACTTATGCAAATTAATCTACCTTACAACTTCCTCAGCTCATTTTGTAGTTGGCTCAATTTCTAATTAATTTCCATGAGTGTCTGATAAATTTAATTACCTGTTCTTACCCTGCCTGCTCAAATTGTGTACAACAGTTCCCACAAACGTGTACTCTGGTGAATAGTAAAGTCCCATTTTTTGGCAGCAAGTGAACATGGGCATGTGTTCACAGACTGTCCTGCTTGCCTAACAATAAAATGATGCACGTGTGCAGTATGTTATCTTAGTGCAGTGTACTTGAAAAAGTACAAGCTTTAATGAGACACTTGAGCTAATATGCATCTGTTGTGATTTTGGTGTGGCTATGCCACAGGTTTTTCAATTTTTCCACGTAAGCCTCCAATTTGCTCAGTACCCAAAATTGGGAAATACTGCCCTAGGGCAAGGCATTGAAAACAATTTTTTAATAGTATTAAAAATATATAGATATATATATTGTTTTTTTTCTAAAATACTATAAATACATATGTATACGTCACATCTTTAAAGACCAACTCTTTTTCCAACATGCAACCAGCAATTTGATGAACCAGTATATAGACTGTAAGCTTGCGTCATGTTCATACTTAATGCAAATGAATGTTCCATTGAATCCATATCCCATGAATGTCTTCATTACTTCAAGGCTAACATGAGCCAGTACTGCTAGCGTTGGCATGGCAACTGCAGCGGGCACTCAACGTGGTCTGCCTCGCTCAAAACACTCTTCCAACGTACTTGTTAAAATCCCATTAAACTTTAATGATGTAACGTCATTGGGATGGTCAAAACAACAATTCAGATGCTCTGTGTGTGTGTGTGTGTGTGTGTGTGTGTGTGTGTGTGTGTGTGTGTGTGTGTGTGTGTGTGTGTGTGTGTGTGTGCGTGCGTGCGTGTGTGTGTGTGTGTGTGTGTGTGTGTGTGTGTGTGTGTATGTGTGTGTGTGTGTGTGTGTGTGTGTGTGTGTGTGTGTGTGTGTGTGTGTGCGTGTGTGTGTGTGTGTGCTTTCTGAAATCCATGTCCCTTTCCCTCAAATAATTGTACTTTCTGAGCTAAGTAGCTGCTGTCAATTCACTAGGCAAAGCAACGCCATTTAATTTACATAGTGCAAGGTAACTCATTGTTCGTTATTGATACTATGAAAAATACAACATTTAAAAGCATTAAAAAGAAAAAAAGAACTTAAGATGAGAAATAAGCAATTAACTGCACTCTATGATTCAAGGAAATTCTGGTCCGCCATCCAGCATCTTAGGAGGGGGTGCGGTGCAACATGCCTTCCTTTGAGGAAGCAGAATCTGGGGACTATGAGGTGGGCTTTTCTACCTCTGGCATTGAAGTCAATGAGGTGGTTATAAAGTTCCTAGAGTTCCTAAAGCAGTGGTTCTTAACCTTGTTGGAGGTACCGAACCCCACCAGTTTCATATGTGCATTCACTGAACCCCTCTTTAGTGAAAAATAAAATTATTTGGGGGAAATTCAAGACATCGATATTTTTTACTGGTGCACAAAATAAGCCGTGCATGAACATCACCTTGTTCAAAGAACAAAACCAACACAATGCATGAACTCACAACAAATTGCATACTGGGAAATCAGAATTTACACAATAAATCAGGTTTGTTCGGACCTCCTCAGTGGAGGCTCTGCCGAACCCCTGAGACCGACTCACCGAACCCCTAGGGTTCGATCGATCCCCGGTTAAGAACCACTGTCCTAAAGGCTATAAATGTTGTACAGCTGTCCTGGTTGACACGCCTCTACAACATTGCATGTGCATCGGGGATGGTCCTTCTTGATTGGCACATGAGGGTAGTCAAATCTCTGATTCGAGAGGAGCAGTCAGGTTTTTTTTTTTTTTTACTGGTCAAACAACTGCTATACCCTCACCTATGGTCACGAGCTGTGTTTTATGCAGTCCTCAAAAAATACTCTCCAAAAAGGAGATATGCATTGGAAATACAGCTTAGGTGACAGCCTTGACATTAAACACTGTAAGCAACGTACTTATATTGCTCATAGTTCAGTACAGTTCTCTTTACAGTGACTATTGCGTGACATTGAATATTGCACATGTCACGGTTAGTGATAATCAAGTACTCTTGTGATTAGCAAGAACATTTCTAATGAATGGGGAATCCAGTTGGACCAGTTCCTGCTTATTTGGTCCCCACCCTGTCAAATCAACAATCTTCTTCATTTAATGCTGTGTTTGTTTAGCCGACATGTTAAACATAGTGTTATTTTTGCACTATTGAGTTTTCTCTGCACAGATGTTGATTTCCCTGAGTTTCCTCATGTGATAACAGTTTCAACAACTTCACAATGATTTAGGATGTTGGCACTGACTGAAGCAGATGAGCTATTTCTCAGCTTACGTGTACATTTATTCAAAACTTCACTGTGAAGTTTTGAATATTCACTGTGCTCAGCATTTAGCAACTTTTAAATACTACTATTCGACAGGGCAAGCTCTGATGATGCAACATGTGGATAAACACAACAGCCAACAATTGTTGAATAGTATTAGACACAAACTGCATAAATTACATAAATGGTGTGTATATAAATTTTTTAATGTGTTTTTAAAATATACTTATCTTTAACTCAGCTTTTATTCAGTCACTGAAAAAACAAGCATACACTTAAAGGATCAGTTGAATCTGATTGCATTACTTGTTTACATGACTATAGTTCCTTTAAAACAAAATGTATCATTCCAAAACTAAAGGACATTTTCTGTCCCACAATGACTGTTCAAATAATTAATGCACATAATATAGAACGGATTGACTTGTAGAATATTGTTGTAGTCATCCTAAAACAAAATGTAAATATGGGGGTAGTAAAACAAAATATTCTTAAATATTGTTGGCAAAATAGCACAACTGCTTAAGACATTTTTGACTTAGACAATTGTGCTTCAGTGTTTAATTGTGCTTTGACAAAAAATATGCTTAGGTACAAAAAAGCTTGTTCTTTATGTCTAGATGGCAGACATCTCTTAATTACGCTTACAATGGTTCTTATGATTTGCATGACAAACAGTGCCTCAATGAAATCAAAATTTTATTTTTGTGAAAGCATTTATAAAATGTTGTTGTCGCACACGTTTCTTGTTCATCAGTTCCTATATTGATCAAGAATATATTATTTCGCTCATGTGCATGTATTTTGCTCATATTTAAAATAGCATTTTTGTCATACATCTAGTTAGGAAATATGTGGTCCTATGTTCCCCCTATAATAATGAATAGTGTATTTATGAATGTGCAAAGAGGGACTATTAAATTTAAATTTATTAGCAAAGTAAATGCAAACTAGCTTTGTTCTTCGTGCAGATCAGGATCATATTATACAAATGTATATTGATTAAAAATAGACTTAAACGCGCGCAAGAGATGCGACTTTACTGACGTCTTAAATTCGTACCATAGTGGGTAAATCTCATTGTCGTACTTAAATCCCTTATTTGCTCAAGTGCTTATCCTGGTGAGTAGGTGCTAAACAGTGGGACGAGTACTGCAGAAGTGGTTACGTGATGAATTGAGACGTACCCTCTACTGTTTAATGTGAGCGTGGCTTTCACTTCCAGGTGCGGACAGCTGTGGTCCAGTCACAATTCAACACGAACTGCTTAGGGCTTGATAAATACGCATGCGCACTACAGACCACCCTTCTGATTTCTGCTTGCACTGCCACGTTAGTAGCGCGGTAGACACAAAATACCAAGCTACTAATCCCAATCCTGAGCAAGAATTGACAAGCAAATTGAAAGACTCAACTTTTCATTTGAAAATTAGTCCGCCCAATTTTGTTTTCAGCGGAAGAACACTCCCTTAGGTAAAAATGCTCAAGTTCTTCGTCCTGTGCACGTTAGCTGTAGCCAGTCGGGCTGAGATCGCTGAAGAAGACGATGTTCTGGTCCTCAAGAAGAGTAACTTCGACGAGGCTCTCGCAGCGCACCCAGACATTCTGGTAGAATTCTGTAAGTATGACAAACCACCAAAATCTCGCACGCTAATATTGGATTGTTTCGTCACACTTGTCGTTTTGGCAGTTAGCGTGCTAGCAAACTAGCCAGTCGTAATTAGCGGTAAACTTTGTCACGTTCGACAGGTTGTCCTGCAAGTGGCTCGTTGGCCCCTTAACCATTGCCGTCCTCACACGCATCTACTTCCCAGTTCATTGTTGGTCAAATGTCTCCAAATGTCAGGACTTTGTGGACAGATTCGCGATGCCCAGTGTCGTTACACTAAAGCTCCAGTACACGCCGAGAATCGTCAGATTACTTCACTTTGCACACTAGTGTGTTATCACGATTTCAAATCTTTTTTTTTTTTTTTTTTTTTTTAACCCTGGTACTTGCTAGTTGAAGGAGTCACTTTGTAGTTTTCCAACTAGAGTCAGATAGTTGACCCGCTACCTACCTACGTGACTCCCCGTGTCGTTGGTTGAGGATGGGAAGGATGGAGCTTTGTTTGCCCACGTAGATCTCAGATGGGCGGGATCTGTGGAGATGTGGCGCTTAGTCGACGTGTACTTAACACAAAGTCCATGATGAACGTGTTTTCGCAGTTACACGGCAAATAAACATTGCAATGTGATGCGTTGGCATTTCTCTGTGTCATAAATAGATTAGATTTCTTTTTCACATTGTCAGTGTTTTTAAAAGTGCACTGAAACGATACAAAAATCCAAAACCTAAATCACCATAAACAGCGGCGAAGAACTTAAAATTCGGTTTTTAATAATTCAAGTTATTAAAGAAATACTATTAGACACAATTGATGAAATTATAATTACATTTCTAAACGCTTTTTAATAAACATCGGTATTATGAATCAGTGCACATAATTATGGTGCAGGTCTTGGGGGTTTGAAAGAATATCACTTTGTGGCACGCGATTGTTTGATGCAGATGTTTTTGAGCCATCGATGCAGTTGGAAGTAGTCATCAGTATTAGTAGCCAGTGCAAAGGAAAATAATGAAAACACAATAAATAATGGACTGAAGTATGTAAAGATGTCATTGTGGAGCCTCAAGACTCAGTGTCACCATGCCATCGTTTATTGGAGTGTTTCTCAAGCAGCCCAGGCTACTTGTGGCGGCGGGTGGGGACTGAACATTGTTGTAAATGGGGAAAATCTAGGAAATTTATGCTTTTCTCCTAATAAGTTTATCAATGCCACACAATGGTATCTTTGTATAAATTACATAATATATCAGTTAACTTGAGCTTCATTTCAATGTTCAATTATGACGCCACAAGATGGCGCTAATGTATTACTTTAACCTGAGCACAAAAACAGCTAACGGTGAGGGTTTTTTTGTCCCCTCTCCGAGCAAGTAAAGCATATGTTAACACTTCACAGTATTGGTGAGTTTGAATATGTCAAACCACAAAGATACAGTAGTTAAAATGATTATAAAATAAGTTCTTGAAGAAAAAAATTGGAAGTATCAAGAGAAGTTTACCAAACAAACGGGTGCATTAGGTGTTGGTGCAATGGCGACATTTTGTTGACATCCTCCTGTTTCATGCTTGTGCGGATCTGAACAGTGTCTATTATGAAATTTTTGTAACTGTAATTGTTCCTGCTCCATTCTAAATCTGTTGGTGACCACTACTTGCTAATTTCATCCTGTTTTACATTCTTCAGATGCCCCTTGGTGTGGTCACTGCAAGGCCCTAGCTCCAGAGTATGCCAAGGCCGCTGGCATGCTGAAGGCAGAGGGTTCAGAGCTCCGCCTGGCTAAGGTTGACGCAACTGAAGAGACTGAACTGGCCCAGGAGTTTGGTGTCCGTGGATACCCCACCATCAAGTTCTTCAAGGGGGGAGACAAGGAATCCCCTAAAGAGTACTCGGGTAAACTCCTGCATTAGTCTCCTCTGTCTGTGCTCATGAGGTTTGACCCCTTGAGTCATGCATCCAAACTTAATTAGATCTAACACAATTGAGTTGTACAGTATGGAACAACAAAACACTGGTGTTGGGGCTGAATACTTCTTGTGGGATACAGGGACGATGACCACTCAATTCTGAAAAATCCTCAACTTTTTGTTGTATCGCCTGCAGTAGCTGTCTTTTTTTTTTTTATTCAAGTAAAATTTAATTGAGCCCTTAATAACAGTGTAGAAAGGCTTCACAGGCTCATGCGTTATAAATTAAATGCTGTGCCCCAAGTTGAGACCCTCCAATCAAAGCAAAAAGAGGGAAAAAAAATACATTGCTGTCAAACCCCCGAAATCATCACTTTTCAGAAAACCCCAAAAATGACATTTTCATTCAGTCATTAACATTGCATCAGGCCAGCCATTTTCAGCACTCTCGATTGGTTAATCATTTGTAAGAAAAAAAATCCCCACATGTGGACTAATGGTATAGACTTGTTAAAAAAAATGTAAAAGTTCCCCAAATTTGTGACATAGGAGGTCAACGCCAGCGATGAGTTTTTTCTGCCATTAAATTTATTTCAGAAAGCAAAAGGTTTATGAACAAATTTTGTTAAATTTGCACCACAGCTAAAATAGGTGGGTCTATCGATGACCTGCTGCCTCGTATGCTTCTGACTGCAATCTGAGTGATATCTACCACCACGGTGACAAACAATAATGAAAAGTACTAATTGCGTACCTATTCGTGACTAAGCATTACCAAAGTCAGTGGGCTGACAAGAACAGAGAGCATGTTTAAGGAAGGAGGTACAGATCTAAACGAGACGATCTGGAAGCAGCTGTGTAACATAGCTCAATGGGAGTCGTGCCAATGCAGACTACGGGTAGCTAATAAATGGGCCAAACTTGAAATGTTTGCGCTTGACACTCTCAATTGTGTTATTAAATATGGCATGTTAATTTGCAGCACATTTCATTAATCGAATTAACGCATTCTCGTGACAGCCCGACTGCAAAACATTTAGGAATTGGGCCAGGCGTTGCTCTGTGTATCTTTCTTTGCTTAAACTTAGGGAGGCAACTGCAAGACGTCATTTGAGACTGCTTGGCTCAAGGTACCAGTAAAATACGGAGTCACGTCAGACTTTGGTGAGATGTGCAGTCGGTCACGTCTACTCTGTGGCCTGGGCTCTGTTCCATTTGACACAGGAGAGGAGTTGGTTTTTATAAAACCACTCGTCATGACTTGTAACCAACTTCTGGAAACGCGTTTCTAAAGTATCACCAGACGCCCTGGCCTCTTTCTGGGTCAATCTGTTTGTTCAGAGAGGGAATGCTTTCACAGGCGCTAAGGAAATATTCAAGTCAAAGCACCAATGGGCAATATAATTTGAGTAAGACTGAATGTTGGGAAAATATAGTGGTCATTTTTATTTTAAGTCTAATTTTATATACCCTATTTTGCCTTTGCGAATTACAGCCTTATGATGTCACGGAGTACAATTTATTGCTGTATCAAGCAGATTTTTAATCTTTACCTTCTTTACATTTATGGCCACTTTTCCTTGTGTGGTACTTTTACTCCAGTATATTTTCACAAATAGTCTTTTTCTCACCACAATTTTAACATTTACCCTAGTTAGACAAGTTTACTTTTACTCGAGAATCACATGCATGCTTTATAAAAGGCTGTTGCATTGTAATTTTGTTAACCTATTTGGGTGTCCTTGTTTCAGCTGGAAGGCAAGCAGATGACTTTGTCAATTGGCTAAAGAAGCGCACAGGCCCCGCTGTCACCACCTTGGCTGATGTCACGGCTGCACAGGCGCTGATAGCTGACCATGAAGTTGTGGTGATTGGATTCTTCAAGGTGAGAGAATATTTTAAGTGGAGTCCGCATACGCTCAACTGAGTTATTTCACAGAAAGCATGCATGCAATGCAGGATGTGAGACTTTGAACTCAAGTCCAAATTATTTGAATATCTTTTTGGCCTCTCTTCGAAGAATTTGGAGTCTGCTGGAGCCGTGGCCTTCAAAAAAGCAGCGGAAGCAGTAGAAGACATTCCCTTTGGTATAACCTCAGATGATGCTGTTTTCACCAAGTTTGAAGTCTCCCAAGATGGTGTTGTTCTCTTCAAGAAGGTGAGTGCAAAATCCATTTTAAACATACACCTTTGTAAATGTTTTCACAGTATAAGGTGTTGAAGAAAATCTATCGTTATGGTTGTTGACGAACTATCATGCCCACCTCACAGTCCAGAGGTTGTTGGTTCAAATCTGGGGTTTGTCCTTTGTGTGTTGCGTTTGCATGTTGGTTTTGTTTTGTTTTGTTGTGACTCGGTTTCCTCCCACATTCAAAAAAACATCTTGGTAGCTTAATTGGGTGTTCTTAATTGAACTAAGGTGTGACTGGGAGTGTGAACAGTTGTCTCGAGGTGTGCCTTACAATTGGCTGGCAACCAATTCAGGGTGTACCCCGCCTTCTGGCCGAAGACAGCTGGGCGAGGCTCCAACACACCCGCGATACTCCCGAGAAGCAGTTTGGATAATGGATGTCTGACTTTCTGTGTAATTGTTAGATTTATGGTCACGGGTCATATGTATTGAAAAGTTACTTGGGCTTTTACAGGTCTGTGCCCAATTAACATTTTCCAACTGGCACAACAGGTTAGGCACTTTATATTTGAAGGTAATTTTTTTCCCCAGCAAATTTACCTGCGACTACTGCTGGAGTCTTTGCAGTTTTGCACAGTATAACTATCTTCTTGCAGTTTTGCACAGTATAACTATCTGCAGTGCTATTCGCGCTGGACTTGGCAAGATATTCAACAGAACTGGCGCAGTCATGACAATAAAGAGAAATGCAGTACTTGTATTTGACATCGAAGATGTTAGATTGAAATGAGATGATAGGCACTCATGTAAGAGATTTTGAAGAGGAAATCCACAAAAGTGGCTGCATTTATCCAAAGATTCTCTATTACTGTGGCGTAGTGGAAAAGCCAAATGAATTACTGTTAGACAATTGCATATATCAATGGTTAAGACCTTAGATAAAATACCTTGGTGGTGAATCATTAGTAATGAGAGCTCAGCATAAGCAGCTCCTGGTGTTTAGCTCTCAACCGTCAGTGGAAGTCAATCCTTGCTGTTGACGGCCATGTGGTCACGTGAAGACCCGAGCCTAATGAAAAACATTGCTCTCACGTGGGTGCTTTGCAGGCAGCTAAACAAGCGTGACTGTTAGGCAAGTGAAAGTCCCCAGCTGCTTATCACAACAGGGTCTTAAATTTCAATCACTGCCAGCAAGGCATCAGTTGCTCTTGTGTGCCCGTAAGAGCTGCTTGCCCAATTTGACCGAAGCTATTCTTAACGCACAATAAAATTTTGTTTAGCCTTGTGGCCCTCTCTTATCCCGGAAAAGCAGGTGATTTGGAAGGTGTGTCTGGTAAATCTTTTCTTGGTGTTGCGATGGGAACACCTGGCCCTTAGATGATTTTCATATACTGACTACTTCTATTTGTTCCGTTTTTAAGTTTGATGAAGGACGCAACACCTTTGATGGTGACCTTACCAAAGAAACCATCTTGTCTTTTGTCAAAGCCAACCAGCTGCCTCTCGTCATTGAATTCACTGAGCAGGTAATTGATGCGGTCCTGAATGTCGACGATCTTCTGTCCAAAGTCAGTGATCTGATTAGTACCTTATCATCCACAGACTGCTCCTAAAATCTTTGGGGGTGAGATCAAGTCCCACATTCTCATGTTTCTGCCAAAAGCAGCCTCAGACTTCCAGGAGAAAATGGACCAGTTTAAGAAAGCCGCAGAGTCATTTAAAGGGCAGGTAAGAAAACTGCCAACATTCTCATGTCCCTCATCCTGCCAAGTTTGGTTACTATGTCCATCTCCCCCTGTCCAGATCCTGTTCATTTTCATCGACAGCAGTCTGGATGACAACCAGCGCATCCTGGAGTTCTTTGGTCTGAAGAAGGAGGAGTGCCCAGCCATCCGCCTTATCACCCTGGAAGATGAGATGACAAAGTACAAGCCCGAGAGCAACGCCATCACCGCAGAAGGCATTGTTGAATTCTGCACACGATTTACCGAAGGAAAACTGAAGGTAACATAACTGGCAATGCTGATTTTCATACTCATTTAATCTTGAATAGTTAAACAATGACTAGCTGTTTATGATAAACAAAGTGGACAGAATTCTAGCACCCTTTAAATGAGAGCACAGGTTGGTGACACTAGTCTGATGGCTGAGCCAGGACAAGCTCTGATCTTTAACAGAAAAATCAATATACCGAGAGGATATAGTACATGGAAGTGACTGTGGTACGCTCTTCTCCCTACAGCCTCACCTGATGAGCCAAGACATCCCCGAAGATTGGGACAAAACCCCTGTCAAGGTTCTGGTTGGCAAGAACTTTGAGGACGTCGCCTTTGATCCCAAGAAGAACGTCTTTGTTGAATTCTGTAAGATTGTTTTTTTTTGGCCTAAGGGCTAATTTTATTAGTCATAAATTCTGACCGTTTCTCGCGATCCCTGCTAAGCCTTTTTCATATCTAAGAGTAGATGGCCATACCCCCACGCATACAGTCTGATGGCCGCTCCTGCTGTCTGAATTGTTACCAGACACTGATGCTGAAAAGATCCACGTAAAAATAACTGCTGGAGTATTTGTCAGCCATTCCCATCCAAATGTGTGCTATTTTGGGTGTAGTCCTAATCTGTTGTCGTTTGGCTTCTGATCGTCTCTCAACAGGTGATGAGGTGTTGTTTAGTCGCACAATGGAAATTGGTTCCGTATATCTCTGGTTGCACGTGGCATTTGTCTAAACTGGCGTGTTACGAGCTTGTTGTTGAAAGCCACTTAGAAATACCCATGATTTCATCAATGTTTTGTTGTTACAGATGCCCCTTGGTGTGGCCACTGCAAGCAGCTGAATCCCATCTGGGAAAAGCTGGGAGAGAAGTACAAGGACAGTGCCGACATCATTGTGGCCAAGATGGATTCAACAGCCAATGAGATCGAGTCCGTCAAAGTCCACAGTTTCCCTACTCTGAAATTCTTCCCTGTGGGAGAAGAACGCAAGGTCTTTCACTCGTACTTGAAACTATTAAGTGACTTTCATCACGCTCACTGGAATGTGGTGCAGTTGCTTTCGCAGCTATTGATGTCGGTGGTTCATTACATTGCAACAAGTCATTAGTGCCTTTTGATTTCGCATCGCTAACTTTGTAGAAACGTGAGCCACCTTTTGTTGGTTTAGGTCATTACATTACTGCTTATGAAACGGCCTGCATGACCATACTGCATTTCTGCCATCAGTTTACCACCAAGGAATGAAATTACTGCATCCTAATTTAAGTCAAATAATTAAAGCTGTATTGAGACTCATTTGTAGTTTTCACGTTTTGAGGATTGCCGTTATTTGAACAGGTGATTGACTACAATGGGGAGAGAACGCTGGAAGGTTTCATCAAGTTCTTGGAGAGCGGTGGTCAGGAGGGAGGTGCCCCCGCTGGAGATGATGATGACGATGATGATGATGATGATGACGATGACGTTATTGAGGTGCGATTGTCAGTGTGGTCGCATCAAAAAGTCTTGTACCGAAAGCGTGTGGCAAAAGTGCTGCTAAGTCCTTCACTGAATATATAGTGCCTTGGAAATGGAGGCGCCCCCCTTTCAGTACATTCTCTAAGTACTGTATTATACTTTGGTACAGATTTGCAATGGTATAGCTTTGCAAATTAGGGTTAGGGTTTTTGGATTCATTTAAGGTGCAACCCCAAAAGAATTAAAGGGACAAATTAGGATTTTAGGTTGTAACATTAGAAGTGACCCACTTTTTTGCCTTCCAACTGGCTGGGCCATCGCGAATCAAATGTCCTCACTAGGCTCATGGGTGTACTGGAGCCAATCCAACTGACTTTGGGCAGATGGTAAACAATCATTCACATTTCACAAGTTAGTCTTCAGCTAACCTACCAAACCTGAAGAAAATTGCACATGTTGAGAAATCTGAACCGAAATATTGGCATTTAAGGTGAAAGTGCTTGAAGCATTTAAATAGATCTGACCAAAGGTGTTAATGTGCACTACAAGTCCTTTTTGAATAAGATTAATTTTTGCCTGTACCTCAATTTTTTTTTTTTTTAAAGCACGCCTCCTTCTCAGAAGTCTAAATCCGGTGCACCCCAACCACTATCCACAAATATCCCCAACAGCTGTTAAAACAGTTTACGAGGCCTTGCCCATGGAGACCTGCGCCCACAGTGGCACACGTGCCGCACCCCAGCCAGACTTTAACTACTCTATTCCGCTCCGCTGTCCTCAGTCTATGAATCGCTGTACATGTCGTGCCTTGTAGCTCTAGACTAGGTTTTTGCTCTAGTCTACCAACCTTTTGCTTCCATAAAGTATTCATTTTCTTTGGCTCGTTTGTAAAATGTTTGCCGACTGCTTTCCAGGATTCGGACGATGTGGACGAGGGTGAGGACTCAGACGGCGAGGACAACAGACACATCGAGCTGTAAAGAGTTGCTGGAAGAAAGTACCGCTCCGCCCCCACGTACCACTCACTACTTTCACTCATTCTAATAGACTGTCCCTCTTCGGCGATTATTGTTTCTTGTCTAGCTGCCTGCCAGTCCGCCAGCCGGCCCACAGCTTGGCCAGTCTGTATATCTCTTCACGATTTCTCTTTCCAGGCAGGTTTTGTTCTATATGGGGGAGGGGCACACAGAACACACCACCTTCATGATACTGATACCTCTGTAGATCACCATGCCAAATTCCCCCCCCCCCCTCTTTTATTGATGTGTGGAAAACTGGCATTGGGATCCATTTCACAAAATGTTAAAAACAATTCATGCTCCCCCAAGAATGTACACCTTAGCATTTATCAGAAGTCCATTTTGTTCCAAGGGTTTAGTATGACAGCTTTTGTAAGGATTGATCTCTCAGGGGACAAATTAATTACCTGTTATTTTTCACTAAAATGATTTGTCAGTGTAGCACCCCCCTTCTCATATGTAGCTAAAACCAATATCTGAACATCCTTGTAAGTGGTGGCGGAGTCTTTCTTTCATCAGTGTCATCCCCCCTCAAAATATAACTCCTCAATTTGCATGGGGACTACTGACCATTTTCTAAAAGGAACAAATGCTAACTTTGGGGCGGAGGTGGAAAAACAAGTTTTATTTAATTGCTTTAACTATGAGTTTTGTTTTTTAATTTAGGGTTATTTTTTTAATGTTTGACCATTGTGCCCAGTTGTAGCCAGTTGGCCTTGCTGGGGCAGAGTTGGCACTTGGACACGCACTCAGGCCGTGGATGTTTTTCATTTGGGAGCCAGTTTTGAAAAGTCGCACTCTGTTCATGCCTCTTTGGAGATTCTTTGTGGTTACTAAAGCAGACAGATGTGCTCCCATTAGTTGTTGGTCCCCGGCAAGCATTTGTTAATCTGATAGGGGCGGAAAGGGCAGTTGCACAGCACCACCACCTTTCTCATACTGTACCCTCTGTATTCACTTCGCTCTACTTATACACTACGTTTGTTTGTTTGTGTGTGTGTGAGCGCGCGCGCGTGTTTGAGGGATTTGAATGGCTAATTTTCCTTGTCAGGTTGAAATTTGTGTATGATGCTGCATGAGTAGAGTGAGGTAATACATCTGTACAGACATCTGTACAGCAGTGGAGGATACTTAAAGCATTCCATCATATCCAGATTGATGTGGAAAATGTGACATGGTGGCCAATAAATAAATCTAAAACACCTTTACATCCAGTCTATTTATTTGAACTGTAACATGGCACATATACCGAAATTGTTAAACAGGTGTCTTTCCAGTCTATGAACATTATGTATTCTACTTCAATAAAAACGACTTAGCAATGGTTGTAAAATCTAGAATGCTACTTAGTACTGACTACAAACCTTTACATAGAATAAACATATGGACAATATTGAAAATACCTGGCTTATTTGGTTTTTAGGCAAGAAGGCTACTGTTTAATGGATGAGGAAACGGGTGGATTTGAATCGATTGCACCTTTATCCAAATCTTTGAAAGTAAAATGTAATCGATTGGTATGTGGTCCCTGTACAAATTCTGTTGACAAAATCTGTGTGCGTGCATCTGAATAATTTAAGATTTACACTGTGTGTGTGTGTAGATAGATCCTGTTCATATTATACACTGATGAGTCGGTGTTGCTAGTCCTAGATTGTTCTAATGTCATCTGAAGATAGTATCTGTGCGGTACGTGTCACGAGAACATTGACAAATAGCCATGTTGTTGCTAAGTTCTCGTAGTATCTGTGCAGTACGTGTTGTTTGTACCACGAGAATGTTAACAAATAGACATGTTGTTGCTAAGTACTCCCTTATCCGTGCCTTCCTTATATTGCGTTCTTGACAAAGATCCCCCCGCTGAATGTTAATGTGATGTCACTTGTCACCACTATCTTACGTGGGCAACATGATAGTTTGTCTGGGTTGAAAACGGTCCTGGTTTTCAACTGGCAGGAACGCTGACCCGAACATCTTCCAAGTCTTGCCATTGCAATCTGTAGTGTGCCCTAAAATAGCCTGCCAGAGAGTATAAAGAGGTTTAAGGCCGGGAGGTCTGGCCTTCAGACGAGCAGCACCACACTGTTGAGTCACACAGAGGACGACTGATTTGAGCAAAAAGACATCATTGAGGACCTCGCTCTCTTTTCTTCTTGAATTTTGTTTCCTCCTTCCTAAGCAAATTCTGACAGAGGACAATGAAGTACTACCAGTTCCCTACGTCTCAGACCGTGCCCCTTCGAGCTTATGCTCAGGACAAGTACAAGAGCTCCGCGTCGCAAAAGCCCATCCGCAACGTGCATTTCCCCAATGACATCGTTTTCCAGGACTTTGTCCGTCATGGTGAGCTGGAGAGGATTGGACGCTTCATCCGAACAAGAAGGGTCACCCTGGACACCATCTACCCCTCTGGTGAGGCTTATTACTGGGCCTGTTGAAACCCATTTGAGCATCTATGTGATATCCTTGACCTCCATTTACTCTGTCTTCACTAGTACAACTAAATGGTACTAATAACCTATAATTTAACACCTAATCCTTCAGTTGTAGTACTAGTAGAGTTCATCAATGCTACTAGGGGCCATATAAGACCACACAATTCCTAACCAGGTTTATGACAAAAATGCCACTTGAAATATGGATAAAATATCCACTAATAATATGCAGTATGGATTTTTTTAATAATAAAGGTATCAATTAAGATGCTACTTGTACTTTGACATTATTATGGCTTGTGTGTGAAGGCATAGCCGCCATCCACGAGGCTGTGCTGTCTGGGAACCTGGAGTGTGTGGAATTGCTGGTCCATTACGGGGCAAGCATCCACCAGAGGGATGACGAGGGATGGACCCCGCTACACATGGCCTGCAGTGACGGCTTCCCTCACATTGCACGGTGAGACCACAAAGTTTGTTCCCATAACAATCCACAATCACTGACGCACAGCCAGTAAGGTAGTATGCTGACCAGATGCCCTCGACATTGCGGTGTAAAAGAACCCAGGCAATCTGTTTTATTCTCGCCCCTCATTGACCTCCTTGAATCCGACACTAATGCATGACGGTGATGTCTTTGTTTCTTTTAGCTATCTTCTCTCACTGGGCGCTGATCCAAATATGGAAAACGACTGTGGAGAGAAGCCTTGTGACCTCATTGACCCGGAGAACAAGGAACTGCTGGACCTATTCGGTCTAGTCAACAACGACTGAGTGCCACGGAGTGTTACTCGCAACGGAAAGCCGATGCGGGTACTCAAATAGTTCTGACAAGGAAGAGAGAAAAGGTCTCGTGGCTTCAGCATCCTGCAGAAAGCTGCCTCAACAGTGGAGGTGACCGTGGATGTCTGGTGGAAGGAAGTCTGACACAGCAGGCTTTTTCCTACATACGTAGATTGGCAGCAGCCAGCTCCATCTGCATCTTGAAAGTGTTTGCTGCACATTTGCAAGTGTATACTCCAAAGGGTCAGCTTTTGGTCGAAAAAAAATGCATACTTTTCAATGAGTTTGAAGCGCATGAGTTAGGGTTTCCTAATGGATTCTGACCAATTGAAGCAGACTCAGCAATAATTAGTCTTTTTTTATATTAATATGAATCTAGCAGCATGTTAACTGTATAGTCTTATTTTTGTTACGGTTTGTACCTCTAAAATAAAGTGTTTGTTATATTAAGCCAAATGATGCATTTCATACAACTTTTCTGTTAAGGGTCTGCCACCTCGTCACATAGAAATCCAATATGCTTTGCTCTGGCGTCCTCAAGTGGCTAATCTCTGTCAAGATAGCATTGAAAAATATGAGAGAACATACAAATGATCAGTGTGAAGTTTTATTATAAAACATTGTGACCAGATAATTTTTAGTTTAGACGCACTGTACAAGTAAAAAAAAAACATTTTTACAGGCAAGACCAAAACTTCTGCCCTAGTTTCCACATTGTGTTCATTCTTTAAACTTCCACTCCTGTCGACACATGGGGCACTGCTGCTGCTGGACCTGCTGGGAGTTGAGCCACTTCAAGATGCAGTGCATATGGAAACAGTGGGAACACTGACCCCAGACCAGCGGGCAGTCATCACCAGGCACCTTACCTGTAAAACCGATTGGAGCTGTAGCTCACTCATTAATACTGTTTAACGTCCTCAACAAGCCACTTGCAGCTCTAATCTGTCCAAGTGGGAGAATCTTTTGTATGGTAGAAGGCTTTTTGTATGATTGACTTATATATTACTTATTTGTTATTTACTTGTTACACAATAAAACCAATTGTTATGAAACTCAGCATATAAATTGCACTGTTATTAGTCTGTGCACATTAGTAACATTAAATATAAAACCACAGGTGGGCGTTAAGCCTTAATGACAGAATGGGCTGTCCGTCTGTCACCGATGGACGTCCATTTTGAGGACGGAAGTCGTTTTTCTTCCGTATGTTCTGACCAAATGTGAATCGGAGGTAGATGCCTGTGAGTTAAGTGGATGTGACTAGTAAACTATTCAACGAGGTTTAAATGTTTATTATTTATTGTGAAATACGAAAGCATCTCATCGGACACTTAATAAGTGAAAGTTAATGTATTCAACTTGTTACTTACAGTCCGGGCAACAACCATTGAAAGCCAACCTGCAGATCCCACAGTTTTCATCATTGGCTACCCACAACCACGACGCCACCCCGTTCCATTTCTTGATCTTGACCTTCATCCTGCCCCTGTGTGAAGGCAACAGAGAAACACATTTTACATCACGTTTACTGCCATTCCGAGTTCACGTTTAGCAAAACAGCTACGTCTGTAGCTATACTTGCGAAGAAAAAGCAGCATCTATCAATTTTACTCACCTGTCAGCAATTCACCTGTTTTTTAAAAATATCGCACGTCAATTTAACTTTTGAGCATCATTTCAGAGGGAGTTTATGTTCAAAACGTAAATTTTCTATTAGTGTTCTTTAATTTTTCCGGTCTGGCCGTGTTCTTCTTCTTGTGCTTTAAATGCCAGCTGCTCAGCAACGCCCTGGCTCATTACTGCCGACTATTGGACCAGCCAGATACATGCTATACATATAACGCTCGGATTAATTACATTGACCAACAGCAAATTTAAATGACTATCAGTAAACGTATCGACACACATTTTTTAAGTCTTTAGTTTTATTTGAGCACATCAATTATTTTAATAAAAATTCATACCAGGCATTGTAATTTATCAGTTATTACAGAAAAACCAATCTGAAGCATAACCTACCTCTTAATTTATTATCATTATTATTACTATAATAATAAAAATAATAATAAGAATTATTATTATGATTAAAACATGATGTACCTGTTGTTTTTCAAATGTAAATATCTCTCTCTCTCTCTCTCTCTCTCTCTCTCTCTCTCTCTCTCTCTCTCTCTCTCTCTCTCTCTCTATATATATATATATATATATATATATATATATATATATATATATATATATATATATATATTGTATGTATGTATGTATGTACTTATATATTTAAATACTGTGGAGTAATATACTAATTATTGTTGTGAGTTATTTTAAAAATAGAATAAATACTTATAATAATAAATAAGTCATCCATCCATTTCCTGGCCCGCTTATTCTCACCATCCAAATAACAATATTAGTGTCATACAATACTGTTATCATTACTGTTGTTATTAGTTCATTAGTCAATTAGTATAACCCAAAAAATCACAGCCCCAAAAAAAAAAACGTTTTGTCCAGTATCAAAAGCACAAAATCTTTACCGTTGCGTCGACTGGCCGCTAGGGAGCATTCAAGTGAGACTTTTTTTTTTTTTTAACAGCTTGTTATGACGTCTTATCCATCAACACGGAGAAAGCAGCGACTGTGAGAGAGAGATAGGCTCAAAAGTAGTCCTTGAAAGCATTCGGCGTTTCGCTGTCAGTCTCTGCCTATATCAAGCAAAATGTTCTGTAGACGGGTTTGCCAGAGACTCGGCCCGGTAGCTCAGAGGTTCTTCACACCGACATGTACAAAAGGTGAGTTTGACTTAAGTGACTTTTACATCATCCAATTGCTGAGGTCAGACTTGTTGCATTCTAACATGTTCAACGTATGTAATTGTTTGTTTTCTTTGGGAGATAATGGAACTTTTACATACATGGGGTATGGGTTGAACTATGAGCAAATGTATGTAATCCTCCTTTTAATTATCGGCTTAATGATTAAAGAGACGGTATGCGTTGTAGAAATAAAGCATTTAGTTTTGAAATGGTCCTGCTTAAGCAACAGTGTCCTGTGCATTGGATTTGAACGATGCAAACTACACACTTTGACTCAGTTTTAAAGTTGTTAAAGTTGTGTTTGGCTTGTTATTTGAGGTGCAACAATTCACCATTTTCCAGTGTTAGATCATTGCATTACTGGATCTTGTTAGATTATGTAAGTGTACCAAAGGACATGAATTTAATGTCCATATATTAGCTTGTAACATGTTGGAATGATTGCATGACAACGCCCACTGTGCATGCGAACTAAAAAGGATTTAGGGCTTTTATTTTCACACAGCATTGTCTTTTCACGCATCCTTGCCTGGATCATCATTTACTCTGGGGTTTGAGCAAGTGGAATTCAGCCGAAGGGAAAACTGCTTCGACTGCTTTGTGTTTCCAATTTCCTGAATAAAGCCCTCCAGTCCAGGGTGTACCCTGCTTTTTGCACAAAAAGTGCTGTGATAGGATCCGGCTGTCTAGGACCCCAAAAGTGTGAGAACAATTCATCCATCCAGGATGAATAAAGTTTCGACAACAGTGACTCTTTCAGAATTGACCGGATATTGCATTCTTGTTCTGAGAAAAAGGGCTGTATCATATGCAACTGTGCACCTTTGCCATTGTGACATCTGGCACACGTGTCAAGAGAGCACACTCCTCCACACGTGTCCCCCTCCACCTCAGGTGCCATCTTGCCTGCTTTCATCCGGCATGCATGTTCATTTTAACAGGCTTTCACTTTGTAAGGGAGCTTAACTGATTACCTTTATAAATAACTTGTACTTGGCCTTTCGAGGTGTTGCAGCGTCATGGTATTAGGGGGGGAGGAGCGTCTCTGCATTCAAAAGAGGACAGTTTGTTTTAATTTCTGCGCCATTTTGGAACGTCATGACCTCTGACATTTTACCTGGGAGAAAAAGAGAAAAATAGACATGATAATAATTGATGTAGTCACAGAGAATAGTAGGATTTATAGCTTTCCATCAAAGTTGCAATATTTCCTTGTTTTAGAAAAGATCAATTGCAAATACATGGTCAATTAACGTGGGTACCTTAGTCTGAGCACTTTTTTTTTTTATTAAATCTACATTGTCAAGTGCAGAGGTTGAACTCAGGACATGCGAGACTTGAACAAATATTGAAGATACTGAATTCAAGACCTGGTCGTGCTGCTAAACTGAGTGGCGCAATAATAATGCATAATACCGTCATATCACAAGATGTGTCTCAATCGGTGATACAGTCGTCAATTGTTAAGGTTGCCAAACAAGCAAGGTCCTTATGCAAGTTTGAGGTGAAAAACACACACAACAAAGTCAATCTTCTGAATACTTGTCTTTCTTTTCCAAAAGATTTTGAAAAAAATGCTATGCCCAAATCAAATTTGAGAAGCATCTAAACACATTGTACCAACCATATATCCCATACATAATTCAGTTCCTGGTTTTACCGATGCACATACAAATTAATCTCGGTAATCATCTACAGTATCTGTTCGAATGCACCTATCTGTGCTGGCAGAAGAACGTTTGTGTGTGAACAGTAGATGAGATTAAAGTGGTTTGGGTTTAAGGTGGTTATATTTATGGCCTCCTCTGCATGCACCCCTGGCAATCCTCTAAACACTGGCAACTTCACTCGCAACAGGCCACTTTCACCTGTCCTCTGCGATAACAATAGCCTGTTAAGAAGCTTTTTGCAGTGTTGTTTTGGGGGACAGTTTGATTGCAAAAAGTCAAATCCCCTGACTATGTTGTATTTGATACCAATCTCAAATTGCTTGTGTGGTCTGCCGGATATTTAATTTAGGGGATTGTTTAGTGTTTAACTTGGCTGTTGCAAAATCTTTCCATCTCCTTGGCTCCAAATAAGCAGGGCCACATTGTGTAACAAGATTACAGAATGGGAACATGTTGATGCTATCGTAGTGCAATTGACCTTTGCACCAAGTCGCTCTTCACTTTGAATTTTTCCCCCAAATACTTCATCACACTATGAATAAAGCATTTCATTAACATGTGTACTTTCTTCTTTTTTTGTCAATCTGCAGCGCCAGTGCGCCACATGGCCTTCGGGGTTCCTGGTGGCTCCACAAACATGACATACTTTGTTTTGTGTGGAGGAGGGCTCACTGCTGCAGTCGTATATGTAAGTCTTGGTGGTTGCCTGGATACGCAACAGTTTCTAACTTGAGGAAATTGGTATGAAAAGTTAGGCACTGTATAATATTTGCACTAGACTATTTTCTAGCCGTACCCACTGAACCTAAACCAAGTCTGTGTGTATACATACATAAATGTCTATACTAAAGAAAATACTGGAACCGATATGTTGTGCTATAAACACTTTATTTGGCTACAGAATCTGTCAATTTCCAAAATTCCATTTATATACATAACCTACACTAAAAAAATATCTTCTGTTGGATTTCCTCAATTTTATTTCATCTAGTTGTAGCACGAGATAAAAGTGTTTGAATCTAGATACATTTTTAATGTAAACTTTACTTAAAAAAATGATGACAGAACCCTCTGCAGGATACCTTTTGGATTACATATCTGCTACGATGCTACTCTTGCTACGATAGCTCATTTCGCTCTATCCATTGTCTTTTTGCTTATCCTGCTCAATGGGGTGAAAAGTGCAATACGGTTTGAATTGATGGCCTGTCCATCAGTGCGCACACACAACCATTCACATTCAGGCCTTTTGCCAATTTAGAGGCTTCTATTAACCAATCATGCGCATTTTTGATCAGTTGTTGTCTTCTATAATGCAACAAGTGTACTGTGTTTGTCCTGTTTCACAGGCCTACAAGACGGTCATTGGTGACAGTGAGCGCTATGAGGACAGACTCGCGAACATGGGCTCCACAACAAAGGGTCAGCTACCGCTTTACACACAGAAAAGTACGGAGCGTACTAGATCAGTTGATTCTGTTTTGGTGCACCGCCTAAATAAACATGCTAGAATAATCATCCTCAATAGCATGTCCGTCCCAATTTCTGTCTTCAAATTCATTATGCTTGTTTTGGGCTCAGAGCAGCTGAACAATGAGATTTTTGTGTCATAGGTCACTTTTTTGGGAAGGTGTTTAAAATAAACAATAATAAATAATGAAGATTGTTAACAATGGTGTTGTTGTCAATGATGTTTTATGTCTTAAATAATGAGGAATGAAAATACATATATGGTACATTATACGTATAAAAAATAATTTTTAAATTTGTAAAATTTTAAAGATTAGTTTTATATTATTAGCCATTGTTTTTTTCTTTTATGGGTATTAAATTCTTAGTGCTATTTACATTGGGGAAAAAATACAATAATATCATAATACAGTCTTGCAAATTATTATGAATGAAAGAATGTTCACCAAGTTCACGTGTGAAAGAGAACTTATTCTGCTCTGTTCTTCATCTTTGAAGTTGAAGCTTCCGCTGAGTCAGCGATTGCGGCACCTGAATCCGCCCCAGTCGAGGAGCCAGAGGTGCCAGTTGAAGTGGTCACAGAGTCTGTCGCTGCATCTTCAGAGCCTGTGGCAGATATCACTAGCGAGGTTATTGTTGAGAGCGTAACACTTGAAGATGTTGACGTGGTGTCTGAGGTTATTGCCACTGAGGATGAAGTCGAGCCACCTGCTGAGGAAGAAGCTCCATCTGTAGTGGCTGAAGCTGTTTCTACCCCTGTGGAGGCCACAGAGGAGACGCCAGCAGAGGAGACGACAGCAGAGGCGCCTGCGAGTGCTGGTACAACATTAGTGGATAAGACCCTCCCCCCTAGTCCCCCCACTGAGGCAGAGACTGTTCCTTGTGCAGATATGGCAGCATGATGCCTTAAGCGTTTGCTTAGAGAAGATGGCCACAACTTCAGTTCCTCTTGATTCATCTCAAAACCCACCAACATAGAATAGGGAAAGAAACAGAAGCATTTATTATAACTTTTCCTTTATTAATGAAGCAGCATGGGGTTGATCAGTCTAATTCTTTGGAGACTTAAGATGTCCACTTAGATGTACACACTTTTCTAAACTTTTGAGCGTTCATAAATGATTCTGTGTTTTTTGGGTTGGTACAGAAATTTAAGAGGAAGTCAACACAAAAAATGTTTTTACAATTATTTGTTGTATGTATGTGCCCCATGAATCTAAACATGGCATCATGATTAATATTGCATTTGTAGAATATGAGTTATGCAGCAAAATTCACATGTTTTTTTTAATCCATCTCAGGTTTTACCAATCAACCACACAACCAATCACGGCTCACCAGTTTTCTGAAGCGGAGCCGTGATTGGTTGTGACCTGAGATTTAGCTGGTAACTGTGATGTCGACAGCGAGTGGCAATGCCTGACCCCTGAGATGGATAAAAACAGGTGGATTTTTTCTGCTGTATTTATACTCCATAAACGAAACATTAACCAGAACACTGTGTTTCTCATAGTTGGGCTGCAAAGAACATATTATTACAAATAATTTTTTGGGGTGACTTCCTCTTAAAGAGAGGCAAGTCCTGTACCAAGTTGTTTCTTAAATGGGTGCTTGAGTAGAACCCCTATTTATTATGGGGGTGATCTGCAGTCTTGTTAATATCTACCAAGTTTGAGCACTTTCTGCACAATAAATTCTCTTTGATTCCCTTTAGAATCCACCAGTCTGTGTTTGTACTTAGGTTTAAGAATGTCAATAAGTGGTTGTCTATCTGCGTCTTTTGCCATCAACTTTGTCTCATTTCAAAAGCGTCACCATCAATCATCCTATCCTTCTAGTGACCTTCCCATTCTGATTTGTTTACTCAAATGCATACATTGTAGTAATACTTGTGAAACAAAGTTGAAAATGCGTCTTTGTTTTGCTGCGCGTACAACAAAAAAGTGCTGCATCATTCAAGCAGCAAACACAAAGCTGTCATCTTCGACATGCCTCGTCCTCCTCTTTAAAATTCAGTGGGGTACCGCTTCTGTGTGTTGATCCTCAGTGCAGTGAAGTCCACGTAGAAATCCATTTCTTTGTATTAGTATTGTTTCAGTTGAGATCTTCGCCTTTTCCAGTGAACCTTTGTCATTGACTGATCACATGTTTAACTTTAAGTTTGAAGTTGTTCAATTTCTGTCCTTCAGAGGCTCTGCCAGATCTTCTTACAGCTGTAAAAATACTGGCCGGCTCCACAGTTGAAATTGCAGCAGCTTCTGTCGGGGAGTCCAGTTTGGTGAGAGCTGTCCGTCACATAGAAGACGATGGAAAGGGTTTGGATTCTGTGTTGGAAGTGTTACAATCTGAAAACCTTGAGGAAACCAAAGATCTTATGGCGAAAGAGCCTTCACATGAAACGGTTGTTCTCACTAAAGAAGAGGAGCTGAGCGCTGTAGAGGTCGTGAGTTGTGATGAAGCGGCTGTTCCAGAAGGGAATGTGTCTGCAGAAGAGTCAGCAGAAGCCTCCTCTCCAGCTACAGAAAAAGAGGAGGAGGTGCCATCTGAGGAAACTACAACTTCTGGTCCCACAGAGGAAGAAAATGCAGGAGGGATACATGATGATGATCAGAATCCAGATCCAGAGGAGAACATCACACCTGAAGAGGCCTCACCCGAAGAAGATCAGAATCCAGATCCGGAGGAGAACATCACACCTGAAGAGGCCTCACCCGAAGAAGACACCTCTGAGGAGGCAAATATCTCTGCTGAAGCTCCAGTGGACAAAGAGTTGCCTGGAGCTGAGACATTTGTAGAGGACGCTGCTGAAGTTGAAGCTCCAGAGGAGGAGACAGTCACTGCCTCAGAAGAGGAAGGTACTAGTCAGCCTCCACAAGCTGACACCGAGTCAGACATGGAAGTCCTTTCAGTTGCTGAACCACAGTCCAACCAGTCCCTGGCACAGGCGATGATGCCCACTGATGATCAGCCATCTGAAATCCTTGAGGATACTGGAGACAAGATGAATGAAAGCAAGGAAGCAGCAGCACCTGTAGAAACACAGAGTAAGCAAATGCTTTTGGAAAGCCTGTTTGTTTTCTTTTGCGTAACACCAAAGTTGCTCAGTATTACAAAGAGGTTACTGTATAAACCTTAGTGGAAATATAAACAGCGCAAAAATATACTGTAGGGTTTAGGAGTCCTTAAAATGTTTTTCAGAGTCCTGAAATGATCCGCTGTTGCCTGTTATTTATTTATTTATTTATTTATTTATTTATTTATTTATTTATTTATTTATTTATTTATTTAATTTTTTTATTTACAGGTCCAGATGGAGCAGTGGTGATGATGAACCAGTCATGACCTGACCGTGTGCCTTCCACATCACTCGTCAAACTGTCAGTCGAACCTTGGTAATGGAGAAAATACAGACAACAAAATTTGGATTGTTATTATTGAATTGTGTTCTTCTGAGTTGTTTGAGCATCCAAATCTTAAGTATGTTAATGTTTGACCTGTTTATTTTATTTTAGCGTTGTCTTGTGTCCAATAGATGTCCCCATTACAATTATTAGACAGGAGGAAAACATTCAAGTTGGCCAGTACCAGATTGTCATTATCATGATCATAGAAGGATTGTTATCATTCAATTGTGTACTTTTGAGTTGTGTGATTGTCCTAATATCTAGTATATTCATGTTTAACCTGTTCATTTTATTGTTGTGTCTTTTGTCTACTAGTTGTCACCATTACAATAATTATACGGGAGAAAAAAAAATAAGTTGGCTAGTGCCAGGTTGTTGTTATCTTTATCATAGAATACTTTCTGCTCCCAACTAACTGCATCGACATTTTTTGTGTGTATTAAACAACGCAAAATTACAGAGAGTGTTTTAATTCTTGAACATCCTTGCTAAATTTGAGTGTCGTACAGGAACATTCATTTTTATTAGAAGATAGCATACATGAAACGAAACTAATGATGTCCTTTTAGAAGATGAAGCGAGTGACCTAATACATGTAGTATATGTGCAAACGGTGGTTGTTGTATTCAAACATATTTCAACACCTATTATGTGTAGAGAGAAGCATAAATTCAATTGAGGTGTAGATGAAAACATTTGTTGCTGACTGTAATTACTAATAACTGTTAACATGAATGATTGTAATGAGCAAATACGTATGATGTCATTGTAACAGAAACTGGACAAATAAACATTTCCATCCGAGGTTCCTGTTGACACTCAATGTGCTGTGCTTGGAGAAACACTTGACAGACACAAAAACTATTGTTGACCGATTTGATCTAGTAAAAAAATATGAATATTATTTGATTTTAATTGGAGTATAATAATAATAATAATAATTATTATTATTATTCTAACAACAATAATCCATCCATCCATCCATCCATCCATCCATCCATCCATCCATCCATCCATCCATCCATCCATCCATCCATCCATCCATTTTCTGTAGCGCTTTGTTCCCACGGGGATCGCGGGCGTACTGGAGCCTGACCTGGCCGTCATCGGGCAGTAGGCGGGGGACTCCCTGAGTATTTTTTATCTTGTGGAGGTGATAGTGAGTTTTGCTCATAGGCGCTCACATTTGATGTAAGTAAATCCAGAATATTGTGCAAAACACTTTCATATTTTCACAGGTTTAAGTGAAAAAGAGTAGGAATGCGCATATGAATTTTGGTGGCAAATAATCATCATTTTAGACACTTTAGGCCAGAAATCAATATGCATTACAATGCTTGCCTCCCTTCTGTGATTTAGCCAAGCTGAGATGAAAATAACAAAACAGGAAGTCGATATCCAAAAATAGGCGGGCCAGTTTATTGTAAAGCTCATCCTCCCCAAAACCCTTAAACAGATTCTTTTAGTGCCCTGAATTCTCGTGCTGTCATTATTTTTACTTATAGATCTATTCCACAAGTGCAAATGTTAACAAGTGTCTCTTTGATGTTCCATGGCCTGGCCTCCCCAAGATCTAAATCAAAATCTCAAAGAAGACGTGAAGTGAATATCAACACTTTTTTTACTTTTCTTTTCAACGCGGCGTCGTAATCCGGAGACGTTGAAAAATAACGAGCCTATTTTTCAAATTTCATGTTGTACGTCGTCATATGGATGTAGAGTGCGCGTGCGTGGAAAGAAATCGAGGCGGGAGTGAACGAGTCGGATCGGCGGAGTGAACGAGCCAAAAGTCGAGTGTGATGCGCCGAGGAACGTGTAGTAAAATAAACAGAGGAGAAATACTGTCTCTGACTACTGTGTTCTGTGCTATTGGAATTCCATCCCTCTTCCGACTACGATACAGATTTTGCAGGCAACCCTGGCCTTTGAGCGAAACCTCCACTGTGCCTCCAGACCATAGTCGGGAGGACCATATAACAAGAGTAGAAAGGCGGCAGAGAAAAAAATAAAGTACAGTACGTAGTGTAATGAAATGAAAAATCTATGAATAATAATTTTAGACTTGCTATTAAAATTGACAACACCCAGGAAAACGTGGTGGGATGATCTTAGATGTGACGTCACTCGTGTTTATTTGCATGAACAAATGGAGTCGATGAACTATCAAAGAGAGATACTGCATCGGCTAAAATAGCCACGCAGGCGGATTCATTGCTTTTCCACATTGGCCGTGTTTTAGATGGATCTTCTCTTTCCTTTTCTCTTGTTCTTGGCTAAAGACAGCCAAGGCTAACGCGAAGCTACGACGCGTCCAGAAACTAACGACCTCCCTCAACAAGGCATGAACTCACTACCTCAGAGCAACCTCGATCCTAAACGCTGACCAGTGTAGAAATCAAGTTCTTCACCCACAGAAAAGAGATTAAAGGGGGAGAAATTAACAGTAAGTGAACTTCTTATTATTACGCACTGTTAACCACGTGATGTATTTGTTTGTGTGTGTTATTTTGACAGCTCAATCTCACCATTGCTAGCTAACGTTAGCAAGCCATATCGGTGTTCAGGTTGTTTTTTTCAAGACGTAGGTGTGTCTATTTACCATTGAGCGTCAATCTAATCATCAGCTGATCATACATAATGAAATAAAAACGCGGTAGAAGAACTGGTTAGTGCAGTAATTTAACAACGTTGATGAGAAACGATGTCATCCCACCACGACCCATTTTAGTGATCTATTCCACTCCAGTTGTGACAAATGACAACCAATAGTATCCACTCTGTCAAACGGGTACGTTACTTTGGAGTCGTTACTAGGTTATTCAGGACAATCAGTGAAATGGTATCACCTTCCCAAATCACATCATACTTCAACCATCCAAATAATCCTGCCACCAGTAATACAGTTGAAATTGAACTCAAAGCAGTTTTAGATGCTTTGGAAATGCTATGCAACCGTTCATATGGTTGCTTCAAAATTCTATGTATTTTTTTTAATGAGATGTTTTGCAACATTGAGTAGAGCTCGAGAGTCAAACCCACCTTCCCCTGTAATTGTGATTGTTTGCAGGATAAGAGGTATGTATGGAAATTGGGTCCATAGAGCAAAATCCACAAAAGTAAATACACATTGCTGGAATTGACATCTTTGTTTCAGGTCAGATTTTTCGAGATGAAGATTGAAGTTTGAGTTTTAATTGTGAGTTGGGTGAAAGAACTGGATTACGGGGTGAAATTCTGTCTCATTTGTAGGACGTCATCAGCCAGCTCATCTTTGACGCAACCAATATATCATGTTACACTATACAAGTATGCCGTAGATTCTGCTCAGGTGCTGGTGGTTCTTCTGATGTTTTGAACATAGAACTTTACTAGTGTCTGCAATATATATTTTGCCTTATCCATACCTGGCATTTTTTCCATCAGCAACACAAGACTTGAAAATAAAAATTGCGGATCACTTATTTATACAAAACAAAAACACATGGACATTTTGTTTAACTGAATAAGTACAATGCAGGCATACGTCAATATTTATTTCCTCCAGGATATTGTAATGAAAAGATGCACAATATTTATCTATCTATCTATACACACACAGACACACACGCACACACGCAGACACGCATACACACACACACACACACACACACACACACACACACACACACACACGCACACATGCGGGCGCGCGCGCGCACACACACACGCGCACACACACACACACACACACACACACACACACACACACACACACACACACACACACACACACACTGCACTCTTGGATTTTAGATTTGAATGTAGAAATAATGTATGAAGGCCCATGAAAAATGTCTAGCTTGAAAAATTGCCAGATGGTAACATTTGTGTGGGCAATTCTGTATACAGTGTTGCATGTCTGTGAGCATTGGATGGGGGCACGACTGCAGGGCACAGGGCAGGGCGTTGTTTCTTTGCCAGTTGACCGAGTAACGCTCAACAAAAGTGCTGTTGTTGAAAAATCATGTGACTGTGTTACTGTGTGTGTTGGTTCCACCCCGGTCATGTGATGAGGGCAGGGCTATATGGAGCTGTGAGCTGCTCCTTCCACCACAGCATGCACACAGCATAGGCAAAGTGAGGAGATGGAGCGATGTGCGGTGGACACAGGAAGCTTTGGAAAGTCTGACACACTCTGGGAAGGAGAAAGAATATACAGAGGATGTCCTCATCTATTTTGTAAGTACATGAGATGGCCTTTCAATTTTTCTTGGGATCATCATGATGATGTTGTCTTGTGACCAAGACTGCTAGACTGTAGCTACCTTGATCAAGAGGATAACCAAATGATCCTTTAACAATTATTTCCTTAATGCTATGTTTCCATTAAAGGTAGTTGTAAAATGTAAAACAGCATCTCAAGGCTTTTATCATAATATTTTTATTTAAAATGAGCAAGAAGACGCTGTAGAGATGAATATATTTGTTCTGCTGCCAGTGTCTAATTGAAGTAGTACTTATGAAAATTGTCTGTTTGAGTTGACAAATGAGGTTTCAACCACTGTGTTTGCAGTTGTCAAGCAGGTTCTATGATACCTGAATCAATGCAACGTGCAAGTCCAGCCTGAATGACTGGTCTCTTATCCACGTGTTTGTTTTGTTTGTACCCGTGCCCTGCATGTATAATATTTCATATAATAAGGATGTTTGGATTTTCTACCAAGCCCATAAGTCTTTGCTGTCAGTATGACATCACGGTGGAATTTAGCACATATTGACCTGAAAGCCAAGAGACTCAAACCCCTGACAGATTTTATTTGGCCAAGCCAGCAGATAAATAGGATAACTTCCATTCAGAACATGCCTCGCTATGGCTAAGCAAAGAAATTGAGTGCACATGCCTAGTGCTAGGTTGAAAGGATGGGGTTCAGACTGTCAGTGATCAGACAATATGCCGCACACTGCTTCAAATTGATCTGCGTAGCCTTTTCTAAAGACAATATACGAGAAATCCCACAATCAGTTTACTGAAGACAAGGACATAGACCCTCTGAATCACGTCCTGTGGTTTGAGGATACAAAGTTGAAATTGTGCATCTACAGTCCCTGACAACGTTCTGTCACTTATCCATGTGGTAGAAAGGAAAGCGTATAACCTGTCTTTAAATTCATTCATTGGTTTTAGAAATGACTCGTATGAAAGCTGAAACTCTCCTGAATGAGGGCCATTGTATGAAAATAAATTTGCTTTACTGCAGATATTTTGATAAGTCAGATTTTGGTAAGACAAACATTTTGTCGCCTTGTCATATTATGCTCCCAATCCTAGTTTACAGCCTCGCCTGTGCTCACAAATTGATCCGTTAAGTATTGGGTATGTATAAGAAGAACCCCAGCACCTCAGTCAGACCTTCATTTGAACTGCAACTTGACCTCTGGCATAAGAGACGACCAGATCCACTGCAGAGGTGACCGACTCCTTTAATCTTTCTCAGCGTCACGTACAAAAAAATTTAAAAAAAGATTTGAAGAGACTGGAGATGTTTGTGACGAGCCCAGGTCTGGCAGACCTCGCAAGACCACTGCTCGAGAGTTTGTTAGAAAATACCCTTTTTTCCACTGAAGCAGAGCTCCATCAGGCCTGGTCCCCTCAAGTCCCTGTGTCAACTAGAACAGATTCTTAGTTTAATCACACCACAGCCGCCGCAAATACTGCAAGAAATGTACAAGAGCTCGTATGGATCCAAGATTCACCCAGAAAACAGTTAAGTTTGGTAGTGGAAAGATCATGGTTACATTCAGTATGAGGGTGCGTGAAACATTAATATGAATAGCTTAAAATATCAAGATGTATTCACTCTCTTAAAAGGGGTCAGATTTTGCAGCAGAATTGTGCTTCATCTCAGACATTCATCTCTACATCAAAGTTCCAGAACTGGCCAGCCCAGTTACCAGACATGAACATCATTGAGCATGTTTAGCGTAGAATGAAAGAGGAAGCTTAGAAAACAAAAGCAAAAAAAAAAAAAAAGCAGAACTCTAGGTGGCATTTAAGATGGCATTCTTTGCTATTCCTGATGACTTCATCAATATATTAAATGAATCATTGTCGAACTGCATGGATGCAGTCCTTCAAGCCCATTGAAGTCGGAGAAAATATTAAATATGTCTGTAATAGCACAACAACTTCATTCACCAATTTATGTATTTGAGGTGAATTATTTGTTTGATTTTCACATTGCTTTATTGTGGGTAACAAAACTTTTGTCTTGCCAAAATCTGACCTTTCTGTGTTTATCAAATGATCAGTATTGGCATACATTACACCGCATCCGGGAAAGTTTCAGCTTTTATATGTCATTTCTAAAGCCAATGAATGAATTTAAAGACAAGTTACAGAACTTCTGTCAGGGACCGTAGTTCACATGGTGTGTGTGGCAAGGAATGGCGGTGGGGATGTCATGGTCTTGTGATTTCCATGCATTATTTCAATATGGCTTTTCTGTAAATCAGCCTACACTAATTAAACACAACTTGAGGGAGACAATAGAATTTTTTCATTGGATTTTATTTGAGAATCAACTTAACTTTATTGATTTAATTTTATGTATAAAAACAACAACAACATTAATATCAACATGGTAGTTCTCCTAATAGACCCCTTTTGAGTTTGTAAACAATGTCGTGTCACTTTTGGGGATGCAGCCTCGCTGCAGGTGTGTAGTCTCAGTGGCCAAAATGAACGTGGGTATAGCCTCAGAGGATGACCGGGGCATCTCCTTAAAAAAATAGATGTGACATTTAAAACAATACGTAATAAAATAAATACAATAACGTGTTCAGCCCAGGCCACCGGGCCACCATTAATGTCAAACCCTGATCGCGTAACAGGACATAAATTAAAAAGTAAAAACTGTCGTCCTCATCCAGTCTCCCGCTTAAAAACTAAGAGATAGATAGATAGATAGATAGATAGATAGATAGATAGATAGATAGATAGATAGATAGATAGATAGATAGATAGATAGATAGATAGATAGATAGATAGATAGATAGATAGATAGATAGATAGATAGTTTATTTACGTGGAAATGATAACAGTGATGTTTAATTCATAATTTCCTACTAGCACTAATTTGTATTATGTTTGTTGCAGTCATCAAATTGCTTTTATTTAATTATAATTACTGCACAAACAAAGACAGTTGGTGCGATGACTTATTGAAAGGCATAACATGAATATAGACAGTCATTTGTTTTATATATATACTACTCGACTTGTGGCCCTGTGGGTCTTTGTGTTTTTGCTATGGTTCCAGCTCATCCTACATTGATCTACAGCAGGACGCTTTCTGTTTTAGTGGATGACTTGTTTTCTTCGAGTAATGTTTGTCTATAATAGCACAAAGGCACTTCCTGATGGAAAAGCCAAAAGGAAGGAAACTCCTGCATGCCTTCAACTGCAAAGAATGCTGCAGCTGGATTATTTTAGTGACTCTAGATCAGTGTTTCCCCAACCACTGTGCCACGAGAGATGTTCAGCTGTGCCGAGGGAAATTGTCCAATATTAATTGCGGTGCGCATTGTAAACAGGATCGCTAAACCACTGGTTAGTTAGTGCAAGGCCTGGTCACGTAGCTGACCAGGCGATTCAGAGAATCTTGAGATTTCATGTTATGTCGGCCTGATGTTATGTCGGCCTGATTGTGCTGCATCGGCACATATTCAGTTTATGTGTGTGCTGCTGTGCGCGTTTGCAAACTGACGGAAATCCCTGCATGCAGTTCAACCGGAGAACTTTGATTGTGCATTTTTCACCAACAATAAAGTACACTGTCAAGTTGTGACACCTTCACTGTGATAACCACTCAGCTGCTGCCAGAACAGCGGGGCGTCTTTAAACATGACTTTGTTCTTATTGTCGCAATATTTATAGAGCTAGTCTAAAACAGTAAACACAGTCATATTATTTCTTTTGGATTTCAATCACAATAGTTTATCCTTTACACTGTCTTAAACTGTTACTTTTGTTAGAAAAAAAATAATACAATTAAAAATATATATTTGGTTTTAATTCAATTATTCGGCTCTCTCTATCCGTCCATCCACCCCAACCCCGTATAGGAAATGACTGATTGTATAGCAATTTCTCGACGTCTTTCGTCATGAACTACCTGATTTTAAGATGTGCATAACACAGATTTTTGGTGGTGGTGTGCCTTGAGATCTTTTCAAATGAAAAGATGTGCCGTGGATGAAAATGTTGCGAAACACTGCTCTAGATAACCCTTAAACTTGTGTTTTGCAAAAACTCACTTGATTATTCTAGTTATTTTATTTGTTTCATTGTTTGAGTTGTGTGTTCTCTTTCCAGGGTCTATCTTGCTCTACAGCGGTGGAAGCCACCAAGCAGAGGTGCTGTGGGGAGTCACAGGCTGTGACTGCCAATCGCAGAGGAGCATGAGTCATGACCTCAGTGGTACTGGTTGACAGCAGTGGGACAGTGGTGGAGTACGTCACAGCTGTGGAAGACCCACAGCAGGTTAGTTGAGTATAAACACACGCATGCAAACATACACACTGACTAGCTCATTGGTGTAATATTTTTGACCGTCTTTCTTGCTACATGTCACCGGCAGGATGGTGAATTTGATGTGGAGCTGGAGATGGAGGGTGACGTGGAGGGCGAGTGTGAAGTTGAAGAGGTAGAGGATACAAGAGAGGCTGAGAACTACACAACTGTTATTGTGGAGGAGGTTCCTGATGCCATCTTATCTGAGGAGCTTGGTTCCTCAGCCCAGGTGGTGGTGTGTGGTGACGAAACGTACATAATCCAAGAAGTGAGCAATGAGCAGGATGTGGAGTCAGAAAAGGGGGCAGGTGAGACATGACTTCTTCTGTATTACCTATTTCAGGACTATTAGTGCCACTTAAATTTACCTGTAATCGTATTTGCCAAACCATTAGAACCAAAGCCCCTATCTTATTGTGATGTAATGCACAATACAAATATAATAACTCAGTTTTGGGGGACATATCAATTTAATAATAATATTGTTACAAATTTAAAAATCCTGATTTACACTGAAAAAGTCAAGTGACACAATTCAGATTATTTGCGCCCAAATAGTACAATTCAGTCAAAAATCCTTTGGAATCAGCAGATTGGAAGTGAACACAAACTGTACACTCACATCATGGGATATGGTCTTTAAGGCTAATTAATTAATGGGCACAATAATTTGAATGAAATATAGAAAACTAACATCATGGACAATTGTAGTGCTTTCAAAATATCAGCAAGATTGCTGTAATTTACAGACAATGAAGGAGGTATGTTTGGGAGTGTTTTCAAAGGAAAAGCATCATCATGCCCTGCTTCAGTTTGACACCCCCCCCCCCCTATAGAAACAAAATGACAGAAAGCTAAATTACAAGTTTTGTTGAATGGATGGAGCTTCTTACTGTACTTGAACAGTACAGTTTTGGTTGAGAAGTTAATTTTATTTGAAACTTGTGATCTGCTCACTCCCATCATTAAGCAGCACAGACACGCACTGCCCTCTTGTGGACAAGGTGCCCAATAATAGTTTTTTTAACCATTGTTTTACACATTTAAGTTCAGTGCAATTGCCATGACTTAGAAGTTGTAGTGTAGTTGCTTACCCGATTCAACTTTTTGAATCAGGTACTGCTCATTGTAGTAAAATAATCCCTTTGGTTGAACCTTTCTGTGTTGAGCTTGCATGTTGTCTAAGAGCGTGGGTTATTTCTGGTACCTAGCCTTCTCCTTAAGTCTACATATTTACTAGGCTAAAGCTTTTGTTTTTGACAAGAGATGAGTCCCGTGGTGTACCTTGCACCACCTTGGTAGCTGGAAGAGTGAGTAGTGTGTCTGCCTCAGTTTGAAGTTCGAATCTGCTGCGGCCACCCTCTCTAAAGTATATTATTTATCTATGCATATATACTGTATGTGTATATGCACATATGTATGGGCAAATTTTATTATTTGCATGAATGCATACATACATAAACATTATATTATATAGTATGTGTGCACAAGTTTGGACAAATTATTTTTTTTAATTTGCAAGAATTCAGCCAAATCGTAAAACTGTTCAAAAGAAACAAAACTTTGAAAACGGTGTCTTTTGTTTGGCTGAGAAGTTCATTTTAAATACGACGGTGTTATAAGCTTCCTCGCCTCACTGCAGCTTTAGCTGACGTCTTTACGCGAGTAGCGAGTGCAACGGAAGGATTTCCTGTGTCGGTCGCGGAAGAATATATCACTGGGTCGTAACGTGCCATTTGAATTCGACGATTTCTACGAGCGGCGGAGTAATCTGCGATAGTTGCTTCCCGTACAATTCAGTGAGAAGTCAATGTGAATCTTCAGCAAGGGGAAACATGGCGACTTCGCAACGTGACGGGCACGCAAACCAGCTTGATCTACTCATCAGAGCCGGTAATATAGTGTTATGTACCGTTAACCAAGTCCGACAGTTGCCGCAATGCATGCCCCGCGTTAACCTAGACTGCGGTCGCTCACTCGGCAGAGTAGGCTGCTGGAGTAATGGAGGACTATCAGGAAGTGATCACCTTGGTAGCAACCTGCGGTGCTTTGCGAACGTTCCGGGAGTTCTTCAAGCTTTTTTTTTTTTAGAGAGGGAAATATACTCAGAGCACACCGGTCTGCATGCTTAGCCATTAGTCTGCAATATGATTATTTTGCATGCGGGACAGTTCAGCCTCTATGTGTTGGAGAATAACGGGTGTCGGATCGGCCGTGGAAAACCAGGAAGTGCAAAACTGTTGTCTATCCTACGTCTTTGCCACGCTGTCTGACTGGAAGGACATGTGGATTTAGTTTTAGTAGTTGATATTCGCCACATTTGGGTATATGTTGCCTTTTCAACTCTGAGTACCATTAATATTTTTGTTTTTCACCGCGAATGACTTTTCAAGAGTACATTTGTTGCGGTAATGTAAATGTATTCCCCCCCACCCACCCCCTCGCATTGTGTTCTGCGGCGATTGAAATTTGGTCGTTTGATTAGAATTCTCTCACATGAACCGTGTTTTATTATTTTAGATTTAAAATGTAATGTCCCTATTGTTTCCGTTATTGTGTTGTCTGCCTGTGGTCGCAGCGTGGGGCGGCCTCCCTCTCGCCTCTCCTCCCTTTACTCGGTGTGCTGATCGAATTCAAGTCTTCCTCCGCACCGACTAAATATTTTGGTGTTATCGCAACTGTGTGCAATTTTTAAAAATCATTTTGTGAGAAAACAACGCCATAACCATCTTGTTAATCGAAATTGTCAACGTTTTAAGTGCTATTTTGATGGCGGAAGCGTTGTCTGAAAGGAGGTGTTCGTATTTTGATTGACATCCCTCCAACCAAATGGTGTTCGCCTGTGTTAGAAACGTCATTGTTTACGTAGTCTTTACGTCACAAGGGGCAGATCTAGAACCGATGCTTTATCCAATGGTTGGAGCTGTGCTCGTTGAGTGACAGCAGAATTTGTACGCTTATTTGAAGAGAACTGGAGGGAAAGGTTTAGGAGTGTAAACACGGAAGTCATTCGCAGCACTACTTTTTTGTCCAATTCTGCGCTATTCCTGGCTTTGTTACGAATTTACACATTTCTTATAAATGTTTCCGTTTGTAATCTACCGATATCTTAATCGCTCAACGATTTGTTAGAAATTTTAATGAGTTGATCATAGTTGGCCAAAGAACTGTAATAAATAAATATTTGCTTTGTTTTGTTTTTTTCTCGCTGTAAAGCTTGTTAAATTAGTAAGGCACATTGTACTGAAACTTAATGGTTCCTCTCTCGACTGTTGTTTTTAATGTCATCATGTTTCCCCTGTGCCTGGGCTTACTATGGACATCTCCCATCATGTCCAGTGAGTTTTAGAGCTGGGCGGATGGGTGTCAATCTAAAGATAGCAGCCCCATGTAGTACCTATCGCTTCAGCGCAATTGCCAAACATGGTGAGCAGGCAGTTATAGGGTCTCGTGTTTCCCACCACTGATTGACAACAGCAGGTGCTCTACTTTTCTTTTTTTTTTCAGGAGCCAACACATGCTCACACCAAATGTTATTTCTTTAGATAATTATTTGTCTTAATGGCGTGTCCTAACTACCAAGAAAAAAAACAGTTACTGAAATTGGTTCTGTCTGTTTTTTGTTTTTGTTTTTTCTTTGGGTGGGTGGATGAATGTTGGAAGGGTGCTTTTTTATTCTTTTTGGTTTTGATCCCTCGTGTGATTCTCCACTGTTTTATAAAGACTTGTTTTCTCATTCCAGTTTATCCTAAAATATAACTAAACCTGTCTCTAGAGGGCGCCATTCAATAATTTATAGCATGGTGTATTTTAAATACATTGTAGTCTGGCCATATTTTTCAGCAGCAAGATCATGCATATGAATATTTCTCAATATTGTTGTTGATGGATTGTGTTTTTGTTTTTCCAGTTGAGGCTTCTGTCCATGGCAGTGTGCACTGCTCTGACAAGACCATCGAGGCTGCTGAGGCTCTGCTTCACATGGACTCACCATCCAGTGTCAGAGAAGATTGTAGTCCAGGTAAGATGTTTTTCATTCTCATTGATACTGTCATTGTATTGTTAAGTGTAAGTGTTAAGCATACATATACTTACTATAATTTGAAGCCAAAGTAATCTAAGCTCACACATCGCTCTCGGGTTTATTCCTCTTCTTCCATCTAGAATCTTTCATCCCGCCTTATGTAGCAACACCAGAATTCCTCCATGCTGCCATGCGTCCAGACATCGCAGGGACGGAGGTTGAGATATCAACAGAGGAGTGCTGCGAAGATGATGAAGACGATATCGATGAGGATGATGATGATCAAGATATTGGCCGCTTGATAGAGGAGCCAGAGGCGGAACAGGACCATGAGCCTGTCAGGAAAAGGAGAGGTAGATGGAAAGCACTCTGTTCACACTACCAATCAAAGCACTGAAACAAGTTCTCTAAACTCACTCTTAAAGATGTTATCTTACCTTAAAAACCACCAAGTGCACCACAATAATTTTGTCCACTGTAGTTGAAGTATCCCAGTAGCACTGCCTAGTGGTCAGCTCTGAGTCATTGCATGGGCAATGACTCGGATCAGTAGGAAGATCTGATTGGGAGTCAAAGCCTCATTTTGTGCCTCCTACAAGCATGTTGAAAAGCAAAACTTCCAGTGGGTGTTTGTGGCACGACACACTAAAAGCTGGAAGTAGAAGGAGGAAGCGAAGGTGATTGACGTAGCGGGCAGATGACGACGACGTATTGATACGAAAATAAATGGCAAACGTGTGGGAGCATTTTAGACTGAAATGAAGGTGAGCACCGTGATATGTAATAGTTTTAACACGGGTATTGCTCTCACACCAAGTGTAGCACTGGATAGGAGCTGAGAAGAGTTCAAATTAACGCAGCGTAAATGTGGCGGAATAAACTGTTGATTCTATAGTACAGTTTTCACTCTGGCCTCGCTGGAATCACGTTCATTTCAACAAACTGCAACAAATTATACATGCAGAACAGTCCAAAACCGAGAAACGAAGTAATATCGTAGCAGAACGTGTTTGTGCCATCATGAGTATTATCAGGCAAAACATTTAAGGGGATGTTAACGTTTGATCAGGGCTCATTCGGTTACTTGTCCACATTTTCAATCATGGCTTTCCTAAAATTGCCAACATTTCCAAATCCCGCTATGATTCTTCAACACACGAGCACTATGGGAATAGTGTTTATTTTGGTGTTGTCATACTTTGTTGGTTGTGCGGAGTTATTTATTCTTCCGTGTCATTGAAGATGTACATAGAATTGGGCACTTGAACTTGTGCCATAAACGCTTTTAAAAAAAAAAAAAAAAAAAAAAAAGATGATGGAAATTTTGTCATGTTTGTTTCTTTGACTTTCTAGCTGGACGGAAACTGAAAACACATCAGTCCTATTCTAACGGCTCAGTTGATCTCGGTCTCAGGAAGAAATCGAGAGAAGGCAAAGGTAATGCGTCGTGTCAATGGAAGCAACATGAGCCCGAGGCCCGGATGAACATTTGACTGACTTAATATCCAGCAGGAAGCACCATCTACTTGTGGGAGTTCCTGTTGGACCTCCTGCAGGATAAGAACACGTGCCCGAGATACATTAAGTGGACGCAGAGGGAAAAGGGCATCTTCAAGCTGGTGGACTCCAAGGCTGTGTCCAAGCTATGGGGAAAACACAAGAACAAGCCAGACATGAACTATGAGACCATGGGACGGGCACTCAGGTGAGGAAGCCGCCCCGCTGTCCACCTTTCTCTTGGTGCTTTCTGCACTTTCACTTCACCAACATGTGTTCCTTTTCTAGATATTACTACCAGCGGGGCATCCTTGCCAAAGTTGAGGGCCAGCGCCTGGTTTACCAGTTTAAAGAAATGCCCAAAAACCTTGTGATAATCGACGAGGACAAAACGGACATGTCTGTCGCCGACGTGCCGATGCGCTCTGAGACGACGACGGCGTCCTATCAACGCATCTTGCAGCCGCCAGATGTCCTGCTGAAGGGCTCCCAGGTGTCCTTCAGAAAAACCTCCGAGATGTCCTTCAGAAAGCCGAACATCCTGCGTGGCGGCAACAGAGGCAATGTGGCCCAATCTCCTGTTGCCGCAAGCAACAACAGCGCGGCAGGCGCTGACGTGAGGACGGCGACCACCTTGGGAGACGGGAGCCTGATTCAACAGGCGGCTGTCCTTTCGAACACTTCCGGGCCCAGGTGAGATGCTGCAAGTTCTATTTGAACAATTCATTTTCGATTTAAAAAAAAAAAAAAAATCAATGTTGAGTTAATTATCATTCAAGCCATTATAAGTCCAGATTTTAAAACCCATCTTTTTGCATTTGATTGATGAATAGCATAGTTCAGTTTAACTTGCATGATATTAGCATAATACTGAAATATCTTTAATGGCAATATTGACGCTTCCTCTTGAGAACCAGCAACATGCTCAAATAATCAATTGAAAAAAAAAATCAAAGTTTGAAAGTTCCCAGCATTTTGCAATCATCGCATCATCCATACTGTTATTATGAATGCTTTCCAGGACACTGCGAGTGGCCATGCAGGTACCGGTCGTTATGACATCGTTGGGCCAGAAGATCTCAACAGTGGCCATGCAGCAGCCAGCAGTAAGGACAGGGGCTGGTACCCATACCACCCTCCTGTCCAGTGCTTCTGGACCCACCAACTCTCAACAGAAGGTGTGTTGATCTCAATATTGGAATTTTCTAATACTTCATAAATGTGCTTTACAACATAAAATGCCCTCCCACAATTAAATAACTAAAAGGAATTCGGTCACAGCTCATTGCTTCTGGTGGGCATCCAGTGATGTCATTTCTAAAATTGCTCACAGGATGTGAATACATTTAAAAAAAGAATTGAACATTTCCAATGTAAATGAGTGTTTTAACTACATACTGTTGTAATTTCTGGAAAAAGAATTAATTTTAAGTCAGGTAAATGAATTAGGCTTGTTAATTTTCGACTGCATCTTATACATGGTCTGCCATCTTAACGAGAATGTGAAACATGGTAGCCACGTAAATTGAAATTGGCACGCAAGGTATGCTTATTATAAACTCGTCTATTTCACAGTCAACTTTCCGCAATATGTCAGTATTGTAATGGTTTAATTTGTTGGCCATAGGTTGTGATCCAAACCATCCCCACCATGGTCCCAGCCACTGCGGAGAATGGTGAGAAGATCACCGTCCAGCTGGCCAAGATTATCACCATCCCGGCTCACCAGTTTGCTCAGTGTCAGCTGCAAACCCCCACGGGTGCTGCCAAGTCCGGTGTTGGCACGCCGACGGCCGGTATCAGTCTCCTAGGAAGCCCCCTAACGATGCAGACCTTGGCCCCGGTCGGCGTGGCCTCGGGAGCACAGGTGATGAGACTGTCTGTGCCCGCGCAGGCGCAACAACCAACGGCAGCAGCGCAGTCAGGGAGCGCGGGGGATGCAGTGACAGCGCAACCTCACTTAATTGGTGGCGTTTTTAATGGTTCGGAGCTGGTGGTGGGAACGGACGAGCTCAATCCTGCTGCCGTCCAAGCGGTGCAGGTTCCCGTCACGATTGCTGTCCCGCAAAATGAAGCAAATGCCAAAAGCACCCTGTCGGATGTAGTAATCAAGCTGGAGACCCCCGAAGTGAAGATGGAAGAGCCAGAGTGTTGAGATCCACTAATCCCTTTTTCTCCTTCCCCTTTGTTCACTCAAGTGAGTTGCTTTGTACATGAAACTGTTTTTATTACTCTTGTTAATAACCAGCTGCAGACAAACTTTTAACGCCTCCTGAAAGCCGTTATTTTTTTTATTTTGTTGTCCCCCCCCTCCTTCCTTTGGGGTGAAACCTTCCTCTTCCAGTACTGCTGCATGATGTGTTTCAGCCAAGCCTGTAAAGTGATGAACTCTCACGCGGAGCCCAACATGCAAATAGGAACACACAAACTTGAAAGGGACCAACCCACGTCACTACTGCTATACTCGCTCACAATGGACCGACGTTAATAGTAACAAGTGTCATTCAGGAAAATGACATTTTAGCTGAAAGTGTAGAACTGTGTAAGAAGCCTGATTTGATTTTTTTTTTTTCTTTTTCCTTTTCCTGCAACTGTCAAACCAGCAATTTGTACTTCAGTCATTGTGCAAATCAAATGTGTGTCTGTGTGCACGCGCGCTTGTGGTGCTACCTTGGTCCTGAAACAGTCCATAGATGGCTCGTAAACAGTAGTTGACAGAGATAACAGGGCAGCCTTGGATTTTAATTTTGATGTCCATGTACTATATGAACTGTAGGTTGAATTTAGTTTTATTTGTAATTTTGTGCGTGCGCCTGCGTGTGTGTGTGCGTGTGTGTGTTTTCATAACTTGTACCAAGCACAGTATTACAGAAACGAGATCTAACATCTGCAAAGACTGTAGCAGAGCTGGGAGCTTTGGGATAAAAAGAACTGGTTTATTTCTCAATTTAACAACTAATCAATCTTTATTATTTGAATTTGAAGAGATAATTGAACCAATGAGGAGTAAAAAAAAAATGTCATTAAATATGTAAAGACTTATCTTTTCATGAGTTGAGAATTTGATTGTAGCAATACAACCAAACCATACAAAATTAACTATCTGTACTATGAAAATATCGAGCTGTAAATGCATTCGTGCTTTATATCAACAACCTCAATTTTGGTAATGTTTTTTTTTTTTTTTTTTTTTTTTTAATGATTGACTTTGAGCCAGTGCACACTGCCATGTCTCAGATAAAAATCAATAGGAATATGTATATAACCTTATTTCTCTATTTGCTAACGGATGTATAGCGTATTCTGAATGTGATGTCAGTCAAGTCCCAGGTCACTTAAGGTCATGTTTTCCTTTCACATTGGCCCTACACCTACATTTCATTTTTTTTTTTTTATCTAAAAAGAGGAAAATATAGAAGTTTTGCGTTCAGACTGAACTGTTTGTATATTCAACATTTGAAGTATATTCTATTTTGTTGTACTCTTGTTTCAAAGTGTATTAAAGTAGATTTTACTGAAGCAAGGTAACATGCTTTTTTTTTTTTTTTTAAATGTTGATGTATTTAATTTAGGTTTGGGGCGCAATAACAACTGGTACACAGTCATAATGATTACCTAGTTGCCATTCCCACAGTGGTTGGTCACAGCAATAACTTCAGTTGGATAAAGTGAAAAGTAAAAGTCAAATGAAAGCTAACCAAAGTCAGATATTGCTTTTGAGTTGAACAACATTGGCATTTAGTTTCTTAATGGTACACTGGGGAATGTATGCCCTTTGAAAGCATATAGTGTTCTAAATTAGCAGAAGAATTGGGATTTTTTTATCAGCTTGTAATGTGGAAACAATATCCTGCTGCATATGCAAACAGTACGAGAAGCAAAATTAGCAGCTTTAAATCAAGTTTAAATATAAGTAAACAATGGGTGTAAATAATGATAGAAATGCTAACGATAACCCCAAAATGTTTATTCCAGCCAGTTTGCTAGCAGCATGTCACACTTTCAGTCAAAATTTGTGAGGATTTAAATGATATATTGTGCACATTTGTCCATCTTGAAGGTAGAGAACTGAAACTAGTGATGTGCATTCCAGTTCTTCTAAGCGAACAGAATCTTTGGAATCAGTTCACTCAAAAGATTCGTTCAAAAGAATCGTTCACCGAATCATTCGCTATACTCTCTTATTTATTTATTTATTTATTTACCTCGTGTGGTGTACCTATTAAAGTTTCCATGAGGTGTACCTAAAAACAGGCCACTTCATTAGGGAAAAAATCATGGCTAAAACTTAACTAAAGTGAAAAGTGCCACACCTGCCCTCACCCCCACTTTCTGATTGGCTGTTTAATCTGTGACGTCACATGAACACTACATTACGTATACCGCCATTTTCAGGTGTACCTAATAACAGGTCACTTCATTAGGGAAAAATCATGGCCAAAGCTTAACTGAAAGTGAAAAGTCCCACACCCGCCCTCACCCCCACTTTCTGATTGGCTGTTTGATATGTGATGTTACTTGGACACTCTATTAGGTACACCGGCATTTTCAAGTGTACCTAATAACAGCCCACTTTATTTGGGAAATATCATGGTCAAAGGTCACAGGTGTCAAACTCCAGTCCTCGGGGCTGCATTCCAACATGTTTTCCAAGATTCCTTCATTAAGTGCACCTGTGTGAAAAGTTAGGCTCCTGCAGAACGTGAAAATGAACTGATCTTTTCACTCAGGTGTGTTTAACGAGGGTAACTTGGAAAACATATTGGAACGCGGCCCCCTGAGGACTGGAGGTTGACACCTCTGATTTAACTGAAAGTGAAAGGTGCCACACCCGCCCTCACCCCCACTTTCTGATTGGCTGTTTGATATGTGACGTCACTCGGACACTCTATTAAGTACACCGGCATTTTCAAGTGTACCTAATAACAGGCCACTTTATTAAGGAAATATCATGGTCAAAGGTCACAGGTGTCAAACTCCAGTCCTTGGGGCCGCATTCCAACATGTTTTCCAAGATTCCCTCGTTAAGTGCACCTGCGTGAAACGTTTTAGCTCCTGCAGAACGTGAACATGAACAAAATCTTTTCACGCAGGTGTGTTTAGCGAGGGTAACTTGGAAAACATATTGGAACGCGGCCCCTCGCGGACTGGAGGTCAACATCCCTGGTTTAAGTGAAAAGTGCCACATCCGCCCTCACACCTACTTTCTAATTGGCTGGTTGATCAGTGACATCTCGGACGCTCCGTTAGGTACACCGCTATTTTCAAGTGTACCTAATAACAGGCCACTTTATTAGGGAAATATCATGGTCAAAGATCACAGGTGTCAAACTCCAGTCCTCGGGCCGCATTCCAACATGTTTTTCAAGATTCCCTCGTTAAGTGCACCTGTGTGAAAAGTTAGGCTCCTGCAGAACGCGAAAATGAACTGATCTTTTCACTCAGGTGTGTTTAACGGGGGTAACTTGGAAAACATATTGGAACGCGGCCCCTCGAGGACTGGAGGTTGACACCCCTGGTTTAACTGAAAGTGAAAAGTGCCACACCCGCCCTCACCCCCACTTTATTGGCTGGTTGATCTGTGACGTCACACAGACACTCCATTAGGTACACCACCATTTTCAGACGTACCTAATAACTTTATGCATTTTGTACGTGTCAAGAATGTGTATTTGACTACTTGCTCTTTATTTTGGGGGACACCAACACATATACACAACGTAAAACACATGCATATTGTTATATAAAGCAGTTAACCAAATGTCAGATTTTTGTTTTCATGCCCAAAAAAATAAAAACAAGGAATAAAAGACCAGACAAGTTTTAACATAAATGTTTATTAAAACAATAAAAATAATAGTAAATTTCAAACCAGCAATCTAATGTGAAGTTGCAGTAGATATACTGGATAACAATATTTAGGCGTGTATATGCATACACGTTATTTAAAAACTACTGTAAATGTTATAAAATAAAGATTACTCAAAGAAAAGCATAATCTCCGCGTTGGTGCATAACGGCACATCCTTTCATGCAATAAAGTTAGCCGTTAACTTGGAGAAAACGAGCACAAAAGAAGTGGTGCTTTAGTGTGTCGTTCTTTCTTTCCTGGGCAAATCGTTTATCTACATTCTGGCTCACGTTCATTTGCTCAATTGTTCACGCAAGGAGTCGCATCACAACACGTTCACTGACTGATCCGTTGCTGCACGGGAAGGCAGTTCACCCTTTACTCGTTCGCGAACCGGAAAGTCAGGATTCGTTCCCTCACTCATCCGTTCTCGTGATGAACTGGAAATGCACTGACTCGTTCACTCACAGTTCCGTTCAGTTGGTGAACGGGAAATGCAATCCACGACTCGTTGGTGAACGGGAAGTTACGTCATTTTCTTCTTCGCTTTGTTTTACGGCGAGGTGGCACCAGCTTCAATGGGCATTACCGACACCTACTGGTTGAAGTCATATGAACTGAGAAAAGAACGAGTTCACTCTCGTTCACTGAAAAGAATTGTTATTTTGAATGAATCGTTCACTCACGAGCCAACACTAAATGAAACCTACTGTAGGACTCAAACACTGCAAAGTTCAGGAGGTAGACAAGGTTTCAGTTCATTTGTAATGTTTTTTTTCCTTCCTCATTGTTGTTGCATAGGTTCACAAGCCAACAATGACGTTGTATGTCCACAGTCACTTGTCCTCCTTAAAGCTGAAGTCACAAACCAGAGAGAGGTGGTCTGAGGGATAGCTAAAGGACGGAAGCCTGTTAGGGCCAATCTCTTCCTCTGACGGCATGTCCAAGAGGGCGTCCACTCTCAGCATGTCCTGACTATACCAAATATAATCCAGAGTGGTGCAGCATTCGCCCGTCGGGCGAATTTTCCACGTTGTGTACTGGGGCTCAGTCAAACAATCATGGCTGAGTTTCTTGTAAGCTGAGTCCAAGCCAAGAGGAGAAGACATAAAGCGACAGTACACCTCCTCAGTTGGGACTGCATTAAAATCCCCGCATATGATCAATGGGATGTGAAAATCTGAGTCTTCCGATGTTTTTGCCGCATGTTTTTGGACCACATTTTGGACTTGACGCAGGAGGTCCGACCCCTGGGAACTGCGGAGCCACTCCCAGCCAGAGCGGGCCTTCAGGTGGGTCACGGCTACGCACACGCACTTCCTTGAGCTTCGGCAACGCAGTATCATCACCAAAGCAACCTGAGACGACAGAGCGGCATGTTAGAGATGCTTCACGGTTTTTGAGAAAAATAGTCATAATACCAGGGCTCAGCCTACAGTCATCATGGTAACGAAAGCCAGATTCGCTAACAGTACTTGAGATGCCAAGACAAGGTCCCTGACTTGCATATGCACGGCCAGCCCTGCAAATGAATTAACTCATTACTGGATTTTTTTTTTTTTTTTTTTTATCATCTATCCTTTGTGGTTTGTTTAGAAACTCACCCAATTGCTGTTTCTAGAAATAAAAGTCTCATTTTTGGGACCATCATGCGACATTTGGTGCCAATGAACCATATTTTGGTGAACTGGGGATACTAACTTAAAAGAAGAGCTCTACTGCTTTTTTATGGCATCTTAGTGTCAAGGACCTGTCATTTAGGCATTTCATTTAGAAAGAAAAAAACTGCTTTGCTGCCATCTTGTGGCATCTTCTTGCGATCGTAAATCTTTTGGGAGTGTCAATTGCAGTTTTGCTGTAACGCAGCGCTTGATTGTGACATAAAAAAAGTTTGCACTGACCTGATTGGTTGGAATCATCATGGCAGAAAGCCGTAAACTGACGCAATCCAAAAACTCGAAGCGTGACTCATCAAAAAAGAGCGCACAGCCATCAGGGCCGTTGTTGCCCTCTACATCCAGACACGGCGACCAGGGCTTAGGGCAGAACCTGCTGCTGTAACCCAGACGGCCCAGAACCGGCTGCAGGGTGTCAAAGTAGTGGTCCACCTCCTGCAGACACAGGATGTGAGGTCGGTAGGTGAGGATCTCGTCTAAGATGAGGTACTTCCTTCGGGACCAGCTGAGTGCCTCCGGAGGACACAGCACAAAACTGTCAAGTCCTTCGCCGAGAGCTGATAAGAAAGAGATGGAAATTTGAGACTTTCAGACTGCCATTGACTGTGCTTCTGCTTTCACAGTTTTTGAGTTCTTCAGCTTATTAGGACTCTACCAGTATGTCTTACAATGCATGTCCAGCTATGCAAACTATAGCCGCCGGCTATAGTTTGCATAGCTTCTCTCTCTCTCTCTCTCTCTCTCTCTCTCTCTCTCTCTCTCTCTCTCTCTCTCTCTCTCTCTCTCTCTCTCTCTCTCTCTCTCTCTCTCTCTCTCTCTCTCTCTCTCTCTCTCTCTCTCTCTCTCTCTCTCTCTCTCTCTCTCTCTCTCTCTCTCTCTCTCTCTCTCTCTCTCTCTCTCTCTCTCTCTCTCTCTCTCTCTCTCTCTCTCTCTCTCTCTCTCTCTCTCTCTATATATATATATATATATATAGGCCACACACAGCTGCAATGTCGTTAATTTGGGTAATTGAGAATTAACATCATCAAAAGTTGCATTCATTTAGCATCTTCTTCTATTTCTATTTTTTTTCCCATTGTCCTTAAAAAATAATTTTACATCATATTGTTCGTTTTAAAAAAGTATTTGACAAATATATTCATGTGTTGTTATTATTATTATTATTAGTAGTAGTAGTCGTAGTAGTAGTATTATTTGACAGATATATTCATGTATTATTATTATTACTGTTATTATATGTATAAGTCATTAAATAAAGGGTTAAATTGTTGAACTTATTAGGTAAAATATTAGGTAAAAAAAGTCAAAGTTTATGTTAACCATTTATTTTAGAAAACTAAGTGGTTAGTTAATTTAAATGAAATCAATTAGAAATCATGCAATTAAAAACATGTGATTCTCAGTGTTGTAAAAGTACCATTGGTATGGCTCAGGTGCTGACTTAATTGCTCAAACTGCATGCAATGACGTTAACTTTTTTTTTTTTCTTTTTTACCTAGTACAGTACACTTAGACCTCGCCCATCAACAACACTGTGGCTCCGAGCTTCATTCAACTGTTTACACACCATCGCCAAACAAGATCTAAATCAATGCTTTGCACTAGTTTTTTTTTTTTTTTTTTACCGTTTGCTACCATGGGAACAGAGTCATAGTTGTGACATACCCCAGTCACGAGTCACATTTTAGGCCACTTTTGTGTTTGTGACACTGCCAGTCTTGGAAACTAAGAAACGGGATCTGTCTGACATAACTACCAAGCTCTTTCCACAATTCTGATTTCATATTAGATTTAACTGTTTATGCGCATCAAAAAGGCTTTTATTTCTGAAATACAAACATGTGGCCAGAAAATTAGTGAAAACATGGCATCCGACAGCTTCCTACCTTGGGCCAGAATGTTCCACTGCATCACCCGGATGCTGTGGCCGTTGCCGTTCGAATGTCGAATGAAATTCCTGTGGAAGCGTGGCGCTCCATCACCGAGTGCCACCTCGCACTGCCTCATAACCTCGGCTGCATTGAGGGGACTCAATGGGGACCCATTTTGCTCCTGGAAGACAGAGCAAACACACACTGTCATTTCCAGTTCACAGATATTAAATTATTATTATTATCATTTATCAAATTAATTAAGTGTGATTTAAGTGTTTTCCACGTTAAGAAGACAGATGGTCGGTCACCTGGCAGAAATCAGGATCCAGGGTTGCGTCCGCTGGCTGGTAAGTGTCCAAGTGGGTCAGAGGGAGGGGAACATGATGGCTGCTGGCATCGCTGCTGCTGATGGTGTGGGCCAAAGCGCTGTACAACCTGGTGGCTCTGCCACCCATTGGGTATCCTGCGAAGAACAACATCAACACAAATGTGAAATCTTACTTACACTTTACACACAAGTATGAATGAAAAAAAATATATATTCATGAGGACAAGGGCTAGACAAAATTAATTGATGTACGTGTTTGTAATCTGAAAGAAGCTCCTTTCTTAGCTTCTTCTGTGAAAAGGTGAAACGTGTTCAATCTCCAAGTACGAGAAAGATTTGAAATTTCCACTTACTCTGTGTGTACAGGAGCACATTTTGAGCATGTCCATGCATGCACTGAGGCATATCCTATCAATTACCTGGTGGATTAAACTCCTGCCCTTTGAAAACCCAACAGCTTGACACGGCAACTGGTCAGTGACACAAAACCACTTAGTGGAAAATCACTGCAGCGTAAAAGGGCTCAATGATCAATGTCAGACACCCCCCATTCCCCTAACAAAGTGGAATACTGTGTGATAGTATTGCATTAGAATGTTTACATGTCCACATGTTATTGTCGCAAGCGTGCCAAATCAGCGAAAGCTAAGTGGGTCATATTGATTTGCAGTTGACCTGCCAAAACATGTTATTGTTCATAGTCCAGCAAACATTCAATTCATACTATCACATTACACTTACATCCTAGGTATTTTGCGCACATTTGGCTGGCTGATTTAATTAGCCATCTGATTAATCAGTCAGGCCCTAACACAAACTAATATGGAAAAATTCACATTTGTGGCGAGTCCATGCTACCAAAGTAACAATATTGAGAGTACCAGTATACTTAAAGCTATCACATCTTGGGGTGCCAGCTTCAAGACATACAGCTATACGTTCTAATAATGACGTGAAAACAGCAGATGCCATTCATTTTTAAAATCTTCAAATGTTGTCTCCCTAAACATTACACACACATCATAAATACAACGATGACAGTAACGACAGGCGCCTTACTCAATGTCTGCATCACTATGTCCGCTGCGTGCTCGATGAAGATGAAAGCGACCGATGTGATTTCCGTGAGTGTAAGTAAATATCTCACGTTGAGCTGTGCTTCCTGCAGCTTATAAAGCCACTGGGGTGGAGACAGAGGGAGAATCTGACGACATCCCGCCCATTAAGAACTATGTGAGGTCATGTGCCTGTGAGGCAGTGTGTGAGCAGAGTGCTCCTCTTTCACAACACTCTGACGCACACACAATGGTGCATTTGGCACCATCAGGGGAACATCAACACAGTGTGAACTAAAGGGACACCAACGTGGTCCCCGTGGGCACCAGGTAGCCCTTAAGGACCACACGAGTAGTCCATGAACCTGCTCTAAAAATAACTTACAGATGATGGGACACTGTGAATTTCTCTAATTTGAAACTGGTAGCCTTTCACATTAATTAATACCCATTGGTGATGCGCCAAAAACTGATTTCTCCAATGGTTCAGCTGTCACATAGCAACCGTTGTGTGTAGGGCGTGTGTTTGTGTGTGTGCTGGGTGTGTGCCTCTCTGGAGTTAAGCAATGTCTTTCACTGTAAGCATGCAGCAACACCTCCAAGTTGTGGTTGCACAGGCGTCATTTGTCACATTTACTTTTCCACGACAAGATGACTACCAGTACAGTATTCTGTGAAGACGGATCAGTGCCAAAATAGAAAATGGAGTTTTGCAGAACTGCCAAAATAAAAAGACGTAAAAAGTAAAGTAATAAGTAATCAAAAGTAAAATTCTTGCAAAGTCAACAGGTTGGGAAATGTACACTGCACATTGCACTATGCTCATTGCTCATTTACAGATCACACTTTAGAACGAGAGTTTATCAGAGCTAAGGCTATGCTGCTAGATTCTGATAACAGAAGACTGGTTTTTGTAAGCGGGTTCCCAAGATAACATACTTGGAAGTATTTTGCCCTGCCACCTGAATGAATCCTCTCGTAGAAGACATGCTCTCAGTGTTATATGCTTTGATGCAACACGGTCAAACGTAACGGAAGCTTGTCGTGGCCTACGAACGATGACTCATGTCTGTGCGCACCAGCTTTTCATCATCAAGTCACGACACATGCGACGTCGACCCTTACTCGAAGGGAGAGAGAGCAAGAGAGAAACAGACGGGGAGAGTGAGAGAGAAACAGACGGACAGAGAGAGGAGAGAGAGACGGGGGGAGAGAGAGACAGAGTAGGAGAAGGGGAGGGGGGGGGGGGGGGGGGTGAGACAGAGACCTGTACATTTTAGGAGGGCATTGACATTTCCAAACTGGGAAAAGGAAATTGCCTCATGACATTACAGTACTGTTTACTGTTTGCCATTAGGTCACTTTGCATGCCAATTTCACTGTCATGTTTTTACTGTAAGCTATAAAATCAAAAGCTTGTGTTATTTTGAGATGAAGCCAATAGATCGTATGCAGCATTAATTTAAAGAACAGCCTTGAAAGACAATGTTATTTTCAGTTATGGAGATGATATTTTGACATTACGAAATCAGGTTAAGCATGTTACGAGTATATACATGTCGAGTTCATAAATAATCCTACATAGGTGGTCAATACAGCAAGGGATGTATACATATAAAACAATATTGTTTTGATTCATGCATCCTTTTTCTATACCACTTTTCCAAATTAGATTCACAGGTGAACTGGAACTTAAATCAGCTGACTTTAGACTAGCGGCAAAGGACACCCTGTGTTAGATAAATTTTATATATATGTTATCATGCGTTCCCTAATGAGTACTTATTAATAAAATTATTGCACAGAATGCTTGCTGTTTCGCCTTGCAGACGTCCACCAGTCCACAACAAGTCAAACGATGCTGTCTGGAGCTTCCTGACCTTCTACACCTCTGGGAATCCAAGAAAGTTGTTGAGAGCTCAATCTATTTTGTTGATGTCTGCACATGGCATTTTGTCTTTGCACTCTTTTCTCATGGTGTCTTGTCTGTGACTTCTTGTTTCACATAGAATCTCGTTTCTTCTCTCATGAGACAATGCCCACGCTTCCCCCCTACCTATCAGGGGCTAGTCTCACATTGTGGGTAGGGCATTCCAAATAAAAAGAGTGAGGAGTGTAAACAGATTTTTAGTGTAGTCGGATTGCTGTAAGTCTGAATGCACTCCTCGCGAGAAAAGACTCAATATTCTGCCTCACTGGTTTTGTCTGCTGATCCTTTTGCTGATTTTGAACCTAACACCCTGAAATCCCAGGGTACATATGGACGACTACTACTGACATGCGTAAATGTCGTGTGACCTTATATGTAACAAATTTTAAATACCGTGTTGACATTTCATTTTACATAAAAAATGTATGAAACAAAAAGTAACTTAATCCATATATAAATCATTTCCCAAATAGATGAGTTACAGCTCCGAACAACGGTTATTTTTAATAATCAATTAATTCTCCAATTATTAAGTCGATTCATGTATGAACCACATTATGTTTTTTTTTTATTTTAGTAATTATGATTTAATGACTGGTTTGGCCCTTAAAATCAAAGAAAATAGCCCAATGTTGATCAGTTTTCCAAAATAAAAGTAAATTATTTTATTATATTATACACTCGCCTGACTTGTGTGCGGGCAGCGTGGTATTGATTCCCACTCAGTGCCGGTGTGATTGATTGTTTGTCTCTCTAAGTGCCCTGCGGACTGGCAAGGAACCAGTTCAGGGTGTAGTCTGCCTTTGGCTCGATGTCAGCTGAGATAGGCTCCAGCACCTCCCATGATCCTGAATAGGATAAACGGTGTTAAAAATGGATGGATTATTTTTATTCTGCACAAAACGTAATCACTGCTTTCATGGAGGACTATAGAAATCATGTAATACAGTACTTTCTGTTGGAAAGCTGAAGTTACAAATATTAGGTCAATTTTTAAATCAAAACAAACAATTAATCACATCAAAAATAGTAATTAATTCTATAATTAGTCATCTTTTAATTGTTGTACCTCTCGTGAGATTACAACTTGTTTGTGAGAGCTGCCAAACTTCACATGGCTAAAAATAGGTTGAACTTATGGAGCGTAACAACCAACACGTCTTTCAACTAATAATAAAAAAAATAACACTCGTCATTTAAAGAAAAGTTTTTTCCATATTCAACAACAACAACAAAAAAAACAGATATAATAAAACTGCGGCAATGTACCGGCAGGCAATATCCAAGCACGTTCTGGCAGGCGAACCCATTAACAGTCAGACAACAATATCAAACACAGACTGTAAACATGTCAACGAGAACAAAGATAATTACTGACAAGTAGTCTGACAAGTTACCTGTTGTCTTTTCTTCATTTTTTGTCTTCCTTATTTTCCCCTCATGTTGCTTTGCCTGCATGAGGTCCTTAAAGTGGTTCCTAGGGTTACAAAAGTCCCACTGTGGGGACGCAGCTGTCAGCCGGTGTTTGTTGCCAGCCTGGGGGCTTGCTTGACCCCTCTAACTACATTGCAAGGTCATTTAAGAGGGGGAGAGTGAGAACAAGTGCGAGAGAGAGAGAGAGAGAGAGAGAGAGAGAGAGAGAGAGAGAGAGAGAGAGAGAGAGAGAGAGAGAGAGAGAGAGAGAGAGAGAGAGAGAGAGAGAGAGCGAGACAGAGACAGAGACAGAGACAGAGACAGAGACAGAGACAGAGACAGAGACAGAGACAGAGACAGAGACAGAGGGAGAGATTGTTAATCCTGCCCTCTGGTGGATGTGGAGTCATTTGCAATCTAGCCAATACGTACACATTTATTTACGTACATTCCGAAATAGCTTCAGTAAAATATGGAGTGCTTGTGAGAAAGTTTGCCCACCAGTTTGTAAGGGATCTGGAGAAGTGCAAATGCCAGAGATTTAATGTGACAGAAGATTGGTTAACCTTAAGCATGTCTGCCACCATGATGAAAGGTTCTGGGTTTGAATCTTTGCACTGGGGTTCCAGCATGGAGTTGGCTTGTTCTCCCTGGCTCCGCCTGAAGTCAACATGAGAGTTTATCATCTGTTGCACATTGTGCTTCCCAATCAGCAGTACAGAGTAAGGTTTTAAGAAATATGAAAAGTTTGCTTTGTAATGAATAAGTCAATTTGGAAGTAGACGTGATAAAAATAGTGAACCAATCATTTCAGAGTTCTATCTTCACTAATTATAATTGCTTGTAATATATTTTGAATGCGATGGCAAACACAATATACAGTAAACATTAATAATTGTTATTATTTTTGTTGTTTTAGGGAAATTACTGGAATAGAACAATAATTTATTGAGCTCTGCAATTGTTTTGTTTTTACATGATATTATTTTGTTGTTTTGGGGAAATTTCTGGAATAGAACTATAATTTATTGAGCTCAGTAATTTTGTTTTGTCTATACTTTATTATTGGTATTATTTTTGTTGTTTGGGGGAAATTCTTGTTTGGGCTCAAGGAGTGTCTTGGTACTCATCATCCGTTCCTCAATTACCAGCTCCAGATCATTTCTCCTCCTACTCAGCTCCAAGGTGAGCATTTCCAAGTCATGGTGTCGCGGCTGCTCCTCATCACACTTGCTCTCCAACTGCTTCAAAAGCTCTTCTTTCTCCTCAAGCTGCTGTCAGCTTCTCTGAGTTCTCCAATGTGGCGCTGCATTTCCTGGGTCTCCTTGCCATGTTTGGCCAAGAATGCTATGCAAATTTCCAGCTGCAGCTGTGATTGCTCGAGCTGCTGTGAGACGTGGAAATGCTGCGCTCTTACTTCTTCTTCTTCTTCCTCTTGTTGTAGCCTCAACATCTCGTACATTTGGGTGAGGGAGTCACGGCAAGAAGACCCTGATCTTCTGGTGTTTTTTATCTGCTCATCAACAGTGACAATTTCTTCTTTAAGAAACTGTACAGTCATGCTGATGGGATTAATTAACTCATTCAACTCCTCCTTTAACATTTGCTTTTGTTTCCTCAATTCTTGCTGCATTTGGATTGCCCCTTGCGGCTCTTTCTCACACTGGCAATGAGATGTGGTTAGTCTGTGCAGGTTTTTCTCCATCTCTGAAATACCACCTTGCATTGTGTCCAGACAGTCACATACAGCTTTTTTTTTTTTTTTTTTGTCATTAACGCTTTCCAAATCTCTTCTGTGATTCATGATCACTTGCTTCTGCTGCTTCTTTTTTTCTTCAGCATGGCAAATATTGCTTGACAGGTTGTTCTGTTGCACTGAGAAAGCCTCTCTGTCAAGGAACATGTTTGCAATGTCACTGTCATCTCTTGTATAGAAGCAATGCCATTCTTCAGGTCCTCTATCTGTAGCTGTGTGTGATCAAGCTGACAACTGCAAACTGTTCTTGAGGGTGATACAATCATTCAAAGCAGCAAAGGCGCCATCATACTCTTCTTTAGCACGTTCTCGCTTTTCTTGCAGTGATACGGTTTGACTGTGAAGTGCTTCCAAGTTCCTCTCTGTGGATTCCTGGAGTTGAGAGATCATCTTGAGATCTTGCTGGAGTTGCTTTACTTCCGGAGGAGCCTTCACATTGGGCTTTGTGTTGCTAATTTGCTGTCTTGTCTTACTGTTTTCGATTACCTCTACATGTAAATATTCATGTGCAGCATTTCTCTCTGCCTTCAGTTCAATGATGGCTGTGGATACCTCAGCCAGGTGACGGCCGGCCTCAGCAGAGAAAGAAATTCTCTCTTCCTGAAACTGCTTATATAAATCCTTGACACGTTCGAGAGCCCTCACAATAGCTGGCAACTCAGGAACAAAGTAATTTTCCATTTTTCAAAACACTGTGTCTGGGTCTAGAACAGGTATGGGCAAACTACGGCCCGTGGGCCACATCCGGCCCGCGGGACCGTTTAATCCGGCCCGCCAACCCTAAATAAATTGTATTATTAAACTTTTTTTTTTCGGTCATTTTGCCTGCAATGACTGCGTTTCCCCAGTAGATGGGGAACCACTCGCCTGCGCATTTACTACCGGAAGCCATGTCAGAAAGCTCGGTGCACACTCACAAGTGCGTGTACGTACTCAGTAGTACGGAAATGGCGCACTCGCGCTCTATTTGTAGCAGTGCCGAATTTAGAGCGTGGGCTGTGACGACAGCATTCTTGTAATTTGCGCGCCGAGTTTTCGGATACAGTTTTACGCTAAAGCCACCCACAAACCTTCCCCTGGAATCCTTCCATTAAAATGAGTCGCCCAAGGAAAAGCAAGGTGGACACTGAGTGCCGAGTGTTTAAAAAAAAAGAGTGGCCAATTTGGCTCGACGTACGCGACGTGACGTTCAGCCACATGAACGTCAACATCAAATGAACACTGAAAATGAAGGGGAGGCTTTCAAGTTTGTTGTAAAAAAATGCATTTGGAATATCCATCCATCCATTTTCTGAACCGCTTAGTCCCCACGGGGGTCGCGGGCGTGCTGGAGCCTATCCCAGCCGTCATCGGGCAGTAGGCAGGGGACACCCTGAACTGGTTGCCAGCCAATCGCAGGGCACACAGAGACAGACAACCAATCGCACTCACACTCACACCTAGGGACAATTTGGAGTCTTCAATCGGCCTACCAAGCATGTCTTTGGAATGTGGGAGGAAACCGGAGTGCCCAGAGAAAACCCACGCGGGCCCGGGGAGAACATGCAAACTCCACACGGGAGGGCCGGAGGTGGAATCGAACCCGCACCCTCCTAACTGTGAGGCGGACGTACTACCCAGTGCGCCACCGAGCCGCGCATTTTGAATATGATCTGTACAAATAGCAGGGATTGAAACTAGCGACCATTCTCATTTTCAAACAATGCAGGATGCTCAAGGACATTGATGCACCACCTGTTTGTGACTAATCTTAACCTTTAAAGTTCTTAAGGCTTACTTTAAGGAAGTGTTTTCCGTTTCCTCACTTTTGTTACCAGGTGTTTGTGAGTTAAAACTCTGCTCTGATTTTCATATACCCCTCACCGTGTTGCCGTTTTGATTACTTTATTTGGATGTATGCTTTCACCGATTCTTCAAGATGATATATTTGGTCAAAATGTTTGCCGTTTGATGTGATCTCATAAGATAAACATACATCTTTCATTAATCTGACCTGCAGGCACTGAAGTGATGGAGACTGTTATTCATAATAACAGTGTCATATTTTATGAGAATCACTGATAGCAGTTTTTTAGGGATGTTTTTTTTTTTAATGCTGTTAATAAATGCATTTGTTTTCAAAAAACTTTTTTTGAATATCCATGCTTTACTACCTACTAAAGGCCAAAACCTTTTATGCAATGACCTTTACAGGTCGTTTATATTACTTCACACAAACACTACATCCATCTGCTCCTGGTTCGGTCCCCCGGTCAAAATTTAGAACCCAATTCGGCCCGCAAGTCAAAAAGTTTGCCCACCTCTGGTCTAGAATGTGTACAGATAATATGGTCAGCTCATCAAGTGTTAAAGTTTAGTCGCCATGGTAACGCAAACGCCTACGGCAAGCCATTGCAACCACAACAGCTTTCGCTGCGGTTTTACACGCTACGTTTAACATATATAAACAGATCGTAGAGCTCCGGTATATTAGACAAAAACTTGACAAGAAATTTACAGCAAGTGAGAGTGGTGTGGTCCGGGTACGGGTCTGTTTCGAGAAATTACAAGTATGAATTCCCCCATGAGGGGATAATCGTGTTGCCAGACTGGAAGAATTCAGGTAAAAAGTGAAGTGGAAAAAAATATTGCATATGCTCTCCTAAATTATATGGTTGACTGCCAACATTTGCGTGAACCAACGATAAAAAATGGAAACGTAATAAACGCAGCAGAGTGACTAAGCAAACATCACAATCTTGATTTAGTTTGGGCTTTAGACATTACAATGCGCAGTCACGCAGTATAATGCGGTAAAACTAATGGCTATTCGAAATAACGCTAAATTGGTCAATGCTTGTTTTTGGTTTTGTTTTATCGCCAAGTTGGGATAAACGTTTAAAACTTGACTCCGTTTGTGTCTAGAATAAACAGTGGTGTTTTGGATATTTAGTTAAATATTTAATGCGCAATGACGATATTTAACGATTTGACGATAACACATACAAAACAAACACAGATCCAATCTACATTCTACAAAAAAAAGCTATACGACTTGTAAATAATGTTGATTACAGAGAACCATCTAACCCTCTTTTTGTAAAACTGAATGCACTGAAATACAATGATCTAGTCGATTTTAAAACCATCCAACTCATGTACAAAATAAAAAATAATCAATTACCAAACAGTATCCAGAGGTTGTTTGAGTGGAGGGAAAGTACCTATGATTTAAGAGGAACACTTATGTTTAAAAGAGATTTGGTGAGAACAACTTTAAAGTTGCATTGTATAACAGTTAAAGGTGTGGAATTATGGAACGCCAGCAGTGACGAACTAAAGAATTGTAGTTCATTACCTCAGTTTAAAAAAATGTATAAAGGCAAAATACTGATGGGATACCGTAGCATGCTGTGAGGTGTTTAAACTGCTTTTGTATTTATTTAAAGGAGGTGTATGTATGTATAAGTGTGTGTATGTATAATATCTATATGTATGTATGTATGTATGTATGTATGTATGTGTATATGTATATATATATATATATGTATATCTTTAACAAATCTGAAAATGGACAAATCTTGACGGAATCAAGCAAACGTGGTTACAAGGGGTAGAGCTAGATAAGACTAGGCTTCCTTCTACTCCCTTTTGAACAAATAAGATTTTTTATGATAAAGTGAAAATTTATAACGCAATGTTTTTTTTTCTTTTCTTTCTTCTCTATTGTACTATGGAGTTATTATTTTCAGTATTGTTACTTTCTTTCTTGTATTTCTTTAAATGTTCGAAATAAATAAACAAAACAAACAAACAAACAAAAAAATCTTACCTTGGCAATGGAGTCGTAATCATTTATTTGTTCTGCAGCTTTGTACGGACAATTGTAGACACGAGTATCTGGCAACCCTGGCTGTCGCAAGGTGTTGTCGTCATCAAAGTGAATGGTGACGCTAGCTACAGAGAAGGAAAAAATCATAAAGAACAATAACATGCACTTTGTAGTCAGCGAATACTACTACGGAAGAGGGTTAGGGCCAGTGAAGAAAAATAAAAGGGAGTGACAGAATTCTGACTTTTTTTCTCAGAAACTTTTTGTCAGAAAGTGACAAGTGAGAATTGTGACTTTTTTACTTTAAAGTGGGAATTCTCACTTTAAATTGGGAATTCCGAGAATAAAGTCAGAATTCTGACTATAAAATGTTGGATTTAACTTGAATTTTTTTTACCGTGTTTGAATATTTTGAACATTTTCAACAGATCTTCAAACACCAATCCTTCTCTTCCTCAGCATGTCATCCTTTTCCATCAGCATCATTCTCTCAGAGGCCACCTGCCTTCATGTCTTCCTGCACTATATTGGATCCATGAATCTTCTCCACCTCTCTTGTCTGTCAGCTCCATCCTCCATATATCTCTCTCCTCTTTGGATGTGTCCACAACACCCAAGTCAGCTCTAGCTTTGTCCCAAAACATCTAAACTTGGCTGTCCCTCTGAGCATCCTATTTCTAATCCTATCCAACCTAGTAACACCTAAAGATAATCCTCATTATTATGATTTCACCTCATCTGCTACACTACGCAGAAGGGGGCTCCTCAGGCAGTCCTGTCTACATTCTACCGTGGCACCATTGAGAGCGTCCTCACCAGTTGCATCGCTGTCTGGGGTGGTAGCTGCACTGAACAGAACTTGAAGGCCCTGCAGCGCATAGTGAATACGGCTGGTAAGATTATTGGTGCTTCGCTCCCCTCCCTGAAGGACATTTACACCTCCCATCTCACCCGCAAGGCAACGCGATTGTGAGTGATGTGAGTCACCCAGCTCATTCTTTATTTGACCTTCTGCCCTCTGGGAAGAGGTACAGGAGCCTGCGCTCCCGCACCACCAGACTCGCCAACAGCTTCATTCTCCAGGCTGTTAGGACCCTGAACTCGCTACCCTCTTCTGCGTAGCGTGCGGCACTGTTGCGCTATTTTCTGGAATGTCTGCTGTACGCTCACTTGCTCATTTTGCTCCACTTATTTATTTGTTGTGTTATTTATTCATTATTTATTCAGCACGCTGTTGTTTACTTGTTTACTTGATTGTCTATTGTGGGCCATGTCTTGTCACCGTGGGATAGCGGGGAACGAAATTTCGGTTTCTTTGTGTGTCTTTGGCATGTGGAGAAATTGACAATAAAGCTGACTTTGACTTTGAGAAAAAAAAAAAAAAAAAAACAAAGGCTTGCAGCTCCTGGTATTCCCAGGCAGTCTCCCATCCAAGTACTAACCAGGCCCAACCCTGCTTAGCCTCCGAGATCGGACGAGATCGGGCGCTCTCAGGGTAGTATGGCCGTAAGCCGTGAGGTCGCTCAGAATTTTTCATTTTATAGACACAATCGCCCCTGAAACCATGCCAAGCAGCGGCGGGACTTGATGGCTGTGGTAAAAGTTTCCTTTCACAATTGACGTGGGAAAGAAAAAAAAAAGGCTTTCAGCACCTGGTATTCCCGGACGGTCTCCCTTCCCTTTTGTTTTTTTTTGTTTTTTTTACAACCAGGGCCGAAACAGGCTTTCTTCCAAGACTTTTGGTGTTTTCTGGAAACATGGCTATCATGAAAAGTTATTGACAGCTTTTTATGCGGTAGCACGAATTTGCCGTTGCGACCTGCATTTTGCTGAATCAAAATAAATGCCTTGAAAAGTTTAAAAACACTTCATGGAAGTGTTGTGTTGGGTTCTTTTACAAGTCAAGCCTGCTGCTTTGAGTTCACAGGGAGCCATGCTCACTGTACATAGTCTGCTCTCTAGCGGTAAAAAATTGAACTACAATGCTGTGGATGTCACCACATAATATAGCTTTCAAACTCGTGTTATAGTTTCAATGTCGGAGTTTAAATTAGGCTTGCTGTTTCCGGATGCCATTCGTGATGGGTGTTGTAAAAAATAGTTTCTTAAACGATTGAAGTGCACATAAGAAAAAGAAAAAGCTTACAGCACCTGGTATTCCCAGGCGGTCTCCCATCCAAGTACTAACCAGGCCCGACCCTGCTTAGCATCCGAGATCGGACGAGATCGGGCGTTCTCAGGGTAGTATGGCCGTAAGCCGTGAAGTGACCCAACATTTTGCATTTTATAGACATTATCGCCCCTGAAACTAGCGAGCGAGCCAATGAAGCCTTCAAAACTGCTTCGGCACATGGAGACCAAGCATCCTGCATTAAAAGACAAACCTTAACCACTTCGGGTTTCATTGTCTCCGATTACGCCTGGATGGGACCGGCTCGTTTCTGAGAAACCAGAATGCTATCAATAAAAAACAAAAACACAGAAACAGTACATCATTGTATCCATCACTTGCGAAGCATTTTCGATGGTCAAATCATCAAGTTTCTGTAAAACATGCTCAATAGAACAGCATCTACGCAATCCACGCTTCATTATCGTCATCACATCCGTCATCTCTAAGAAGTTGTATATGAACTTGGGCTACAGTAGAGGACACAAACTTCGACACAGCAGACTTCAAACATGGGATAACGCAGGACGTAAACAAGCACAACACCACCAGCACAACAAGCACAGGAGACAGCAATTTCAAAAGCAGTTGCCACCAGTTGCCAGAGAATAGCCACGAAAAGAAATCAAACTGATGTGGGACCTTGTCATTAGACATGGCCTGCTGTAAGTTCTTCAGTGAATTCATGGCGTCGTTGATGTGGGTGTCATTTTCTCCTGGTATGTATGTGCAACAGGAAGTCCCAATGATGTGGCACACACCACCTTGTGCTGCCGTCAACAAGTCCAGAACCATCCTGTTTTGCAAGACCATCAGTCTAATAGCCTGAATCTCTCTATTTTGTCCATCGTTGACTTGCAGTGAGAGATTCACAAAGGATTGAAAACGATAGTTCAGTGTCTCGATGAAGAGCGATAGTTTCCCAACCCCAATCTGAGGGAAGAGCGCAAGGACAACTTTGTCTCCGACGGACCATACTTTATGGTCCTCTGGAACGTTCGCACCCCAGACAGGGTCATGAGGGTCAAAGGTTGCAACTGCTCTGCGTCGACGTCCAGAAGAGTTGTGTGCTCCTGTCAGCTGATGATGTCGTATCCTGTAGGTGTGGTCCGTCACCCACACTGGTGCACACACTCCTGTCCGGTTGCCGGGCAGCATCGGATAAACCTTGGATGTAACGTGTAATTCACTCCAGCTGGTCTCTCTGTGTAGGCCACTTGTGGTATTGTTCATCCTCTAACAGTCACATTGACATTTGCCCAGAATAGCTGATCACAGGCACTGTCTGCAAGTCCAGGGCGGTAAGGGTCAGCATCTTTGACTGTGACAGCACGGTGTTGATATCCAACTCCTGGATGCCGTGTCCCTGTAAAACAATGCTCTAGACTTTCCTGCTACGTTTCCCACAATAATAATGATGAGTAAATCATCAGATACCTCTCGTGCATACACTCCAACAAACGTTAAGCAGATGTGAGATAACTTGCATGAAGTCTACTTAACAAAACATTGAGTAAATATGGGATAACTTAAAAACTGTCCCGGTCAACAACAATTCGTAAATAGAAACTACAAGGCATAATAGATAAAGAACTTCTCTTTAGCTAGACAAAGAACAAAGGTGTTCTGTTCATAAATACTGATGGCCTCTCACAGATAAGACAAGGAAGGGAGTATAAGAACTCCCTAAAACCTGGCAGATGTGTTGGCCTTGAGCGAAGGTATGAGACCTCCGGTTCAGGCCGGCCAGCGCTTCTACAAAACTAATTATCCTGACATTTCCCCACTGTTTATCACATATTTGCTGAAATTCACACATCACCGTAAACAACCCCTTTTCTCGACTCTCAGCCATCGGATCACATTCATGAGGACAAATATGTTTACACCAAAGGATAAACGTTGCGATGTCATTATTCAGAATCCCATGGATCTGGGAAAAGTCTGGTAACACAGATGCAGGAATTTTGCCATCAACATCATCATGTTGCCGCTCAGACATTAGGTATATCTGAGCAATCTCGTCCTCCATGGGCGATATTACTGTAGTGGCGAGACAATTAAACAGAGCACGAAGACACGGTATGCAACATCCATACAAGGTGAGCATAGCAGCAACACTGAGGACACAATGGCGTTATACTTCCCAAAAGCATTCATCCACTTGTAGTGCTCTTTCATCCTCGTTTTGAGGGATCGCAGGCCTGCAATCCGTCAGGCTCCCATCAGGGGCGGTGTTGTTGGGGATGAAGGTGCAGCATTGTTCTCCAAACATTGCGCAGACGCCTCCTTTCTCAGACAACAACATATCATGAGCATTGTGGTTCTGGATCGACATTAGGGAAGGCGTGGCTAGCTGTTCATGCACTGCCTCGAGCCCCGCTTGTGTCCGTTTGCCCAATTTCTGCATGTTGTAATGGATGTAATTTATCCTGTCTACGTTCTTGTTCATCGTTCACCAGCAGCAAATGGAGGACTCCCATCCCGCTGCAATTTGGTCATTTAATTCTTATTAATAAGGAACTCCTCTAGGGACTCCAATTGCATCAATTTCGGTCAGATCATCGTCGCCTCTCAAATTTAAAGATATTTTGGTTTTTACCAGCTTTTTTCCCAGATCTTGGCATGTTGATGTATATACAATTTCGCTTGACTACATTCTCTGAAAGCAATGGCTTCTTTTTTTTCTTTTTTTCTGTCAATGGATATTATATAGACTGCTCTGTCACACACTTCACAATCCATTAGACGTGACAGATTTCACACAATCTTTGGTCAATGGCAACGGTACAACATAAATAATCGGTCGCAAATCCATACATATGACATATCCATTTTTTTTTTTTTTTCTGTCTTTGCAGCTTGTTTTGCCATAAGCAATCAATTGTTTCTTTTTTCAGTTACTCTTATAGTTAGTTACCTGAAACAAATTATCCACATTCATTCTAGATATTCATCCCATTCTTTAACATTTACAGAGGTTGTTGACAAAGTACACATATAAACATCATACTTTCATGGCAGTCCAGATCCGACACAGCAGATCATCCTGCAAAGGTCAAATTGATCTTTTAAATTGGAGGCATTCAGTGTTTTTGTTTTTGTTGAAACAAGCTCTACAAAAAAAAATTGTTTTGTTTTGAAACTGTTTTGAATATGAATCAAATCCATATGTTGTATAAAGCTGACTGACCTGCCCCACTATTCCTCCTCTTGAGCCATGTGACACGCACCATGGCTCAATATTGCTCACCATTAGCTTAGGTTCTTTGGTGGGGTAGGTCATTTATAGATGCCATTCTCTAATCTTGCCCCTCTTTTCGTCCATAATTGAATTTCACTCTATGGACTTTGTCGCTGCACATATTTAAAAATGTTTCAGTGATCTAATCTGCTTCTTGTGTGTATAAAATTTGAAGTGTATTTTGCGCTGCAGCTTTGTGGTTCTGTCTGCAAGCTTGTTACCTCTTGACACCTTATCAGTCTCGTGTGTGTGTGTGTGTGTGTGTACTGCACACGTGCACATAGCAACTTTTCGTGGCAATTGGACTGTTTTGACAACTAGCTTAGCAAGTAAATGGATGCCCTCCCCGAATGGGGAGTGACTCAGCTAGCAAATGATTAGACATTTTCACTTTCTTGTAGTTTCTTTAGTTACTTTTCAATCGTTTTCTCATTGTTTATCACAAGAATCTTAGAAATTTGAATACGAATCAAAACGTATGTTTTATTTTACTCAATTGTATGATTTAGAGAATCCATATGTAGTAAAGTGTTGTATTACTACATATGATTTCATCATCTTTTAATTTGACTTTCTTTCCAAAACGCTTCTTAATTTCTCAGTTCACACATCTTCTACATGTGTTACTGGTTCTCCAGTTTTTTCTCTAGTTAACTATCAATCCAAAAGCTACGTTTTCTTTTTAGCATTCAACCCGCTCAAAATCACTCTTTCATCAAAGTCGCTCTACTAATTTTCTATAGTAGTCGCCAACGACTTCAACCATTCAACCTTTCATTCAGGCAATCATTCATCAATGCTCATCATATGCATCTCATACAGTCTCCAAAAAGGAGTCTTCTTATCACATTGGTCCCATTTCATCCAAGCTCACCACACAACATTCATATCCATCCATCCCATCCATCCATCTTCTTCCACTTATCCGGGGTCGGGTCGCGGGGGCAACAGCTTCAGGAGGGACTCCCAGACTTCCCTCTCCCCAGCCACTTCATCCAGCTCATCCCGGGGGTTCCCAAGGCGTTCCCAGGCCAGCTGAGAGACATAGTCTCTCCAGCGCGTCCTGGGTCGTCCCTGGGGTCTCCTACCGGTGGGACATGCCCGGAACACCTCCCCAGGGAGGCGTCCAGGAGGCATCCTGATAAGATGCCCGAGCCACCTCATCTGGCTCCTCTCAACGTGGAGGAGTAGCGACTCTACTCCGAGTCTCTCCCGGATGACCGAGCTTCTCACCCTATCTCTAAGGGAGAGCCCGGACATCCTGCGGAGAAAACTCATTTCGGCCGCTTGTATCCGAGATCTCGTTCTTTCGGTCACGACCCATAGCTCGTGACCATAGGTGAGGGTAGGAGCGTAAATCGACCGGTAAATTGAGAGCTTTGCCTTTTGGCTCAGCTCTCTCTTCACCACAACGGACCGGTACAGGGTCCGCATTACTGCCGACGCTGCACCGAACAACATTCATATATCATTTTCAACTCAAGTTTCCTGGTAGAACAATCCACCAATTAAAAAAAAAACGTAACTAAAACAAACAACTGGCAAATTAATCTGAATTTTTTCTTTGTTTTTAAATTTGAAGAACTCAATCTCTCAGATTTAGCTTGCAATTAGAATTTTGCATAATCTTATAACACAACCAATCAATTATTCCTATTAAATGTAGCATTGCAAAATCTTAAATTCACAATTTAGCTTCTCCCAATTCCTGAAAGCATGTTCTGTTGTTTTGTTAACTCCGAATTTCTCATGAGGGCTTGACACTAACATGCACTAGTGTGGATTAGTTTCTGCTCGCAAACAGATTTCTCTCTTTTTCTTTCATTTTTATCTGTCAAAATTGTTTCTGTTCTGCGGTGTAAATTGAATAGACAACAGTCTAGCAAATTTCTTTATACTAAAAGTTTAGCCAATCTTCATCAACTTAACACATACGCACACACATGCACAGCTCTCGCGTGCGGAAGGTAGGTCTCAGCAACAATGATTCGTCACAGGCTGGCCATTTCCTGTGGTCGATCATGAGCTGGTCCCTCCCATGCACACGAGGACAGCACATTCTAATTTTATTTATTTATCTTCTAGAAGCAAGTTGCATTTCTTTACCACTTGATTTGCATATTTTAACTTCAGTGTAACACAATTTGATCCCTATTCATTTGTAATTGGGCTTACAAACAGCATTGTCATACTTCTTGTGTGGACAGGGGCTCTAACAATCTAAAAAGATTTTTGATAACCTGACAATGACATGTTTTGCTGTCATAGACTTAGACTTAGACTCAACTTTATTAATCCCTTGGGATTACTCCTTCAGGGAAATTCTGTGTTCAGCAGCAGTAAAATACAAGATACACAAGAAAAACACAAGAGATCAAGATATACAGAAGATGCAGAAATACACACAGTGCAAGAGATAGCAATGAAATGTAAAAGAGGCCAAAAGATAAACTAGGCAAGAATATCGAGGGAGGTAAAAACACTACACAGTAGTTGCCATAATATTGCGCATTGTATATTGACGTGAAGAATGTGTACAGTTATTACAAGCATCTCCATGTCCCTGTTCATGTCCATGTCACCTCCTCCCCAGTGAGGAGTTGAATAGCTTGATGGCTTGGGGGACAAAGGAGTTCTTCAGTCTGCTTGTCCTACAATTGGGGAGGAGCAGTCTCCCACTGATCCGGCTCCTCTGATTACCTCTGGGAGAGGTTTCAGATCTTTTAAATTTCGATACATGATTTCCATAGGACCGGAAACTCCTCTTGCCCCTTGCTTGAGCCGCTGCTTGAGATGAGGCTTTGCACCTGCTCACAGGGGCCTTATTGTCTCCTGGTCTGACAAACACTTGTGACCTCATCAGTTTTCATCTTTCTAGCTTTTGTCTCTTGAATTCGTTCTCATCTCTTTGTGAAGCTTTCAACCACACTCTAGCACTTCTACCACTTCTTCCACATTTCAAATTTCCTTGTACTCCATACATTTTCTTCCACTTCAGCATGTATTGCATACAATTAAGAAATCTACTTGCCATGAACTTCTCGTTTTAAAGAAGAGCAGAGCAAGAGATTTACCGTTCTTATTTCCCATCTTAATTTTAGTAGTTTAAGGTTTTACATTTTTTTTCAATTTTTTTTTTTTTTTTTCTTTGAGGATCCTCAATGCAGGTTTAAATTGACCTTTCAACAGATTACTAGCCTGTTTTATTGCCGTGGATAAACGCTAGAACTGCTTTTTAGTCAATTTATCCTACCAGTCACACACTCAATCACACAAACTCCAGCGCTTTTTTAGGCCTCATAGCTCGGACAAACCAAAGCCGTATCTCATAGCTCGGACAAACCAAAGCCGTATCTCAGAGCTCGGATAAACCAAAGCCGTATCTCATAGCTCGGATAAACCAAAGCCGTATCTCATAGCTCGGACAAACCAAAGCCGTATCTCATAGCTTGGACAAACCAAAGCCGTATCTCTCGTGCACCTGTGGTTTTTTACGCGTTTCACAAACAACAACACAATCACACAACTTCAGGCCTTTAACTTACCGTAATTTCCGGACTATAAGCCGCGACTTTTTTCCAAAAATTTGAACCCTGCGGCTTATAGTCAGGTGCGGCTTATAGAAGATTTTTTCCGTGATTTATGTGATGACTTGATCGCTTTTATACACTCGTAAAAAGGCTGTGAACCACTGTTGTGCCGTATCTTGAAGAAAAAAACAACAAAAATACTATTTTAAAACACTACTATGGCTGCTGCTTATTCTGGCTATGTTGTTTGTGACTATTATGAGCTTTAGTAGGAATGCACGCTAGGTTACCTGCGTCAAAGGGCTCTAAACCCTTTCTCTTACTCTGCCATGTGACTCAGAGATTACACAAAGCAGTGGCGCTGTTTGGACCATCTACGTTGTATTAAAACCCAATCAATCAGCATTTAAATTCAATTCTAATGACATTTTGCTCACCAAAAACAAGTTGTAATGAATGTGAACTTTTAATGCATTTTATTCAGAAGGCGCGGCGTATTTATGGATTTTTACGGCTTTCTGTGTACCGTCTTTCTTTGCAAAAAACTCATGTGCACGTGCGGCTTATAGTCCGGTGCGGCTTATGTAAGAAAAAAACTAAAATATCCCTGAATTTGAGCTGGTGCGGCTTATAGTCCGGTGCGGCTTATAGTCCGGAAATTACGGTACTTGTCCCCTGGTTCGTTGCACTGCCGGGTCCCGTCAATCCACCTCTGTCAGACGAAGGCAGACCTAAGATGCTGGCCCAGCGAAGAATTCTCTTCCCAGGACTTTCTCCTCCAGGTCCTCCTAGTGGACGCTGGCTTGTCGACAATGCAGCACGTCCTTCTTCGTCAGACAGATAGCGGGTATGAGGGGTCCCGGGTTTCGGCACCAAAATGTTAGAGATTTGCTCACTCCAACTTATTTTGCAAGAACCACACGGAAGACAAGCAAGTTCTTTTAGACACCTGCAGGTGGAGAGATCACTCGCTACAGGAATGAAATCTGGAGCCTCTCCCAACTGCAAAGGCATATTTATTAAGAGAAAGAGTGGGGGTAAGAGTAGACTGAATAGGAAGCCCTTGTGCTCTAGTCAAAACATATCAGGGGATGTTTTACGACCTTGTGTAGGATGAGACAAGGTAGGTTATTTATTACTGGTTGCATTCCAACATAATCATACGATAAGGATAATTTGAAAAACCCTAACAGTGGATGTCACCACATAATATAGCTTTCAAACTCGTGTTATAGTTTCAATGTCGGAGTTTAAATTAGGCTTGCTGTTTCCGGATGCCATTCGTGATGGGTGTTGTAAAAAATAGTTTCTTAAACGATTGAAGTGCACATAAGAAAAAGAAAAAGCTTACAGCACCTGGTATTCCCAGGCTGTCTCCCATCCAAGTACTAACCAGGTCCGACCTTGCTTACCTTCCGAGATCGGACGAGACCGGGCGTTCTCAGGGTAGTATGGCCGTAAGCCGTGAGGTGACCCAACATTATGCATTTTATAGACACAATCGCCCCTGAAACTAGCGAGCGAGCCAATGAAGCCTTCAAAACTGCTTCGGCACATGGAGACGAAGCATCCTGCATTAAAAGACAAACCTTAACCACTTCGGGTTTCATTGTCTCCGATTACGCCTGGATGGGACCGGCTCGTTTCTGAGAAACAAGCTCGGTGCTCCCAATAACTCAACGTAATGGTGACTTTTATTTTTATGTGGTTTATATTTGTTTTTATGCCAGTCGTATCATTTTATTTAATCGTATTTATATATATTTATTATAAATGTAGTATTTATTTTTTATTTATATATATAAAGGCAGGTCCGCAAAAATATTTCTGACGCGTAGCCGGTCCGTGGCGCAAGAAAGGTTGGGGACCACTAGTCTAAAAGAATCTGGCCGTAACTGGAATAGGGTTCTACGCGAATGCCCAACGGAAAAGTGAAGTGCACAAAACCTGCATTTGGCTGTATCAAAATAAATGTCATGAAAATGCCATTCGTGATGGGTGCTGTAAAAAGTTCTTGGCTTAAACGATTGAAGTGCACATAAGAAAAAAAAAAAAAGCTTACGCTAACTGGTATTCCCAGGCGGTCTCCCATCCAAGTACTAACCAGGCCGACCCTGCTTAGCCTCCGAGATCGGGGGCTCTCAGGGTAGTATGGCCGTAAGCTGTGAGATCGCTCAGAAATTTTCATTTTATAGACACAATCGCCCCTGAAACCATGCCAAGCAGCGGCGGGACTTGATGGCTGTGGTAAAAGTTTCCTTTCACAATTGACGTGGGAAAGAAAAAGAAAAGGGTTTCAGCACCTGGTATTCCCGGACGGACTCCCTTCCCTTTTGTTTTTTTTTTTTGTTTTTTTTACAACTAGGGCCGAAACAGGCTTTCTTCCAAGACTTTTGGTGTTTTCTGGAAACATGGCTATCATGAAAAGTTATTGACAGCTTTTTATGCGGTAGCACGAATTTGCCGTTGCGACCTGCATTTTGCTGAATCAAAATAAATGCCTTGAAAAGTTTAAAAACACTTCATGGAAGTGTTGTGTTGGGTTCTTTTACAAGTCAAGCCTGCTGCTTTGAGTTCACAGGGAGCCATGCTCACTGTACATAGTCTGCTCTCTAGCGGTAAAAAATTGAACTACAATGCTGTGGATGTCACCACATAATATAGCTTTTAAACTCGTGTTATAGTTTCAATGTCGGAGTTTAAATTAGGCTTGCTGTTTCCGGATGCCATTCGTGATGGGTGTTGTAAAAAATAGTTTCTTAAACGATTGAAGTGCACATAAGAAAAAGAAAAAGCTTACAGCACCTGGTATTCCCAGGCGGTCTCCCATCCAAGTACTAACCAGGCCCGACCCTGCTTAGCTTCCGAGATCGGACGAGATCGGGCGTTCTCAGGGTAGTATGGCCGTAAGCCGTGAGGTGACCCAACATTTTGCATTTTATAGACACAATCGCCCCTGAAACTAGCGAGCGAGCCAATGAAGCCTTCAAAACTGCTTCGGCACATGGAGACCAAGCATCCTGCATTAAAAGACAAACCTTAACCACTTCGGGTTTCATTGTCTCCGATTACGCCTGGATGGGACCGGCTCGTTTCTGAGAAACAAGCTCGGTGCTCCCAATAATTCAACGTAATGGTGACTTTTATTTTTATGTGGTTTATATTTGTTTTTATGCCAGTCGTATCATTTTATTTAATCGTATTTATATATATTTATTATAAATGTAGTATTTATTTATATAGATTTATTGTTTATTTATATATATATATAAAGGCAGGTCCGCAAAAATATTTCTGACGCGTAGCCGGTCCGTGGCGCAAGAAAGGTTGGGGACCACTAGTCTAAAAGAATCTGGCCGTAACTGGAATAGGGTTCTACGCGAATGCCCAACGGAAAAGTGAAGTGCACAAAACCTGCATTTGGCTGTATCAAAATAAATGTCATGAAAAAGGTAAAAACAATACATGGAAGCGCAATGTGTTGTGCTGGGTTCTTTTACAAGTAAAGACTGCTGCTTTGAGTTCACAGGGAGCCATGCTCTTTATTCACTGTACATAGTCTGTCCTCTAGCGGTAAAAACGTGAACTGCAATGCTGTGGCTGTCGCCACACAATGTAGGTTTTAAACTCGTGTTGTAGTTTCAGTGTCGGAGTTAAAACTAGGCTTGCAGTTTCCGAATGCCATTCGTGATGGGTGCTGTAAAAAGTTCTTGGCTTAAACGATTGAAGAAAAAAAAAAAAAGCTTACGGTAACTGGTATTCCCAGGCAGTCTCCCATCCAAGTACTAACCAGGCCCGACCCTGCTTAGCCTCCGAGATCGGACGAGATCGGGCGCTCTCAGGGTAGTATGGCCGTAAGCCGTGAGACCCCTCAGAATTTTTCATTTTATAGACACAATCGCCCCTGAAACCATGCCAAACAGCGGCGGGACTTGATGGCTGTGGTAAAAGTTTCCTTTCACAATTGACGTGGGAAAGAAAAAAAAAAAAGGCTTTCAGCACCTGGTATTCCCGGACGGTCTCCCTTCCCTTTTGTTTTTTTTTTTGTTTTTTTTTTACAACCAGGGCCGAAACAGGCTTTCTTCCAAGACTTTTGGTGTTTTCTGGAAACATGGCTATCATGAAAAGTTATTGACAGCTTTTTATGCGGTAGCACGAATTTGCCGTTGCGACCTGCATTTTGCTGAATCAAAATAAATGCCTTGAAAAGTTTAAAAACACTTCATGGAAGTGTTGTGTTGGGTTCTTTTACAAGTCAAGCCTGCTGCTTTGAGTTCACAGGGAGCCATGCTCACTGTACATAGTCTGCTCTCTAGCGGTAAAAAATTTAACTACAATGCTGTGGATGTCACCACATAATATAGCTTTCAAACTCGTGTTATAGTTTCAATGTCGGAGTTTAAATTAGGCTTGCTGTTTCCGGATGCCATACGTGATGGGTGTTGTAAAAAATAGTTTCTTAAACGATTGAAGTGCACATAAGAAAAAGAAAAAGCTTACAGCACCTGGTATTCCCAGGCGGTCTCCCATCCAAGTACTAACCAGGCCCGACCCTGCTTAGCTTCCGAGATCGGACGAGATCGGGCGTTCTCAGGGTAGTATGGCCGTAAGCCGTGAGGTGACCCAACATTTTGCATTTTATAGACACAATCGCCCCTGAAACTAGCGAGCGAGCCAATGAAGCCTTCAAAACTGCTTCGGCACATGGAGACCAAGCATCCTGCATTAAAAGACAAACCTTAACCACTTCGGGTTTCATTGTCTCCGATTACGCCTGGATGGGACCGGCTCGTTTCTGAGAAACAAGCTCGGTGCTCCCAATAATTCAACGTAATGGTGACTTTTATTTTTATGTGGTTTATATTTGTTTTTATGCCAGTCGTATCATTTTATTTAATCGTATTTATATATATTTATTATAAATGTAGTATTTATTTATATAGATTTATTGTTTATTTATATATATAAAGGCAGGTCCGCAAAAATATTTCTGAAGCGTAGCCGGTCCGTGGCGCAAGAAAGGTTGGGGACCACTAGTCTAAAAGAATCTGGCCGTAACTGGAATAGGGTTCTACGCGAATGCCCAACGGAAAAGTGAAGTGCACAAAACCTGCATTTGGCTGTATCAAAATAAATGTCATGAAAATGCCATTCGTGATGGGTGCTGTAAAAAGTTCTTGGCTTAAACGATTGAAGTGCACATAAGAAAAAAAAAAAAAGCTTACGCTAACTGGTATTCCCAGGCGGTCTCCCATCCAAGTACTAACCAGGCCGACCCTGCTTAGCCTCCGAGATCGGGGGCTCTCAGGGTAGTATGGCCGTAAGCTGTGAGATCGCTCAGAAATTTTCATTTTATAGACACAATCGCCCCTGAAACCATGCCAAGCAGCGGCGGGACTTGATGGCTGTGGTAAAAGTTTCCTTTCACAATTGACGTGGGAAAGAAAAAGAAAAGGGTTTCAGCACCTGGTATTCCCGGACGGACTCCCTTCCCTTTTGTTTTTTTTTTTTGTTTTTTTTACAACTAGGGCCGAAACAGGCTTTCTTCCAAGACTTTTGGTGTTTTCTGGAAACATGGCTATCATGAAAAGTTATTGACAGCTTTTTATGCGGTAGCACGAATTTGCCGTTGCGACCTGCATTTTGCTGAATCAAAATAAATGCCTTGAAAAGTTTAAAAACACTTCATGGAAGTGTTGTGTTGGGTTCTTTTACAAGTCAAGCCTGCTGCTTTGAGTTCACAGGGAGCCATGCTCACTGTACATAGTCTGCTCTCTAGCGGTAAAAAATTGAACTACAATGCTGTGGATGTCACCACATAATATAGCTTTTAAACTCGTGTTATAGTTTCAATGTCGGAGTTTAAATTAGGCTTGCTGTTTCCGGATGCCATTCGTGATGGGTGTTGTAAAAAATAGTTTCTTAAACGATTGAAGTGCACATAAGAAAAAGAAAAAGC